>NW_028320124.1:0-67967 GCF_062004578.1 Staurois parvus
TATGGGTGCAGTGTTGCATGACCGCGCAATTGTCAAAGTGTGATAGTGCTGAAAGCTGAAAATTGGCCTGGACTGGAAGGGGGGGAAAGTGTCCGGACTGGAAGGGGGGGAAAGTGTCCGGACTGGAAGGGGGGGGGAAAGTGTCCGGACTGGAAGGGGGGGGGAAAGTGTCCGGACTGGAAGGGGGGGGGAAAGTGTCCGGACTGGAAGGGGGGGGGAAAGTGTCCGGACTGGAAGGGGGGGGAGGTGTCCGGACTGGAAGGGGGGGGAGGTGTCCGGACTGGAAGGGGGGTGAAAGTGTCCGGACTGGAAGGGGGGGAGGTGTCCGGACTGGAAGGGGGGTGAAAGTGTCCGGACTGGAAGGGGGGGGGAGTGTCCGGACTGGAAGGGGGGGGAAAGTGTCCGGACTGGAAGGGGGGGGAAAGTGTCCGGACTGGAAGGGGGGGAAAGTGTCCGGACTGGAAGGGGGGGAAAGTGTCCGGACTGGAAGGGGGGGAAAGTGTCCGGACTGGAAGGGGGGGAAAGTGTCCGGACTGGAAGGGGGGGAAAGTGTCCGGACTGGAAGGGGGGAAAGTGTCCGGACTGGAAGGGGGGGAAAGTGTCCGGACTGGAAGGGGGGGGAAAGTGTCCGGACTGGAAGGGGGGGGGGGGGGGGAGTGTCCGGACTGGAAGGGGGGGAAAGTGTCCGGACTGGAAGGGGGGGAAGTGTCCGGACTGGAAGGGGGGGAAGTGTCCGGACTGGAAGGGGGGGAAGTGTCCGGACTGGAAGGGGGGTGAAAGTGTCCGGACTGGAAGGGGGGGGAAGTGTCCGGACTGGAAGGGGGTGAAAGTGTCCGGACTGGAAGGGGGGGAAAGTGTCTGGACTGGAAGGGGGGGGGGGGGGGGGAGTGTCCGGACTGGAAGGGGGGGGGGGGGGAGTGTCCGGACTGGAAGGGGGGGGGGGGGGGAGTGTCCGGACTGGAAGGGGGGGGGGGGAGTGTCCGGACTGGAAGGGGGGGGGGGGGGAGTGTCCGGACTGGAAGGGGGGGGGGGGGAGTGTCCGGACTGGAAGGGGGGGGGGAGTGTCCGGACTGGAAGGGGGGGGGGGGAGTGTCCGGACTGGAAGGGGGGGGGGGGGAGTGTCCGGACTGGAAGGGGGGGGGGGGGGAGTGTCCGGACTGGAAGGGGTTAAAGTGCTATAGTGTAAAAAGATTCCTATAAACCCGACAATAATAAATAAATTGTCACAATTTCATATTTACTGTAAACCAAAAAGTTGTCAGGAAGACAGTTGGAGCTCAAGCCGGCTCCATTGTGCTACGGAGCAGCGGCCCTCTAGAAGGAGATTTGTTGGCTGGTCAATGGGGGTGCCGGGTGGGTTGGGGGGACGGGGGGGGGTCCATACTGGTGAGTGCTTTGTGTTTTTTTTTTAATACAGGGGGATTCTCTGATGTAAGTGGTACACTAAGATGGCGTCCCAGCGATGGAGGTTCTGACCGAACGCTGAGCGCCGTGTGACCTTCATTATTCTCGTGATTTTATTGAAAGCTGCAGATATGAAAAGATTGATAACGACTTTTCCGATGGAACATTTTACATTTCTATGAGATTTGAGTGTTTGGAGTCACATCTGGGTGAAGGAATAAATGAGCCGTCTTCATACATCCACCATTGCTGGACGGAGCTGCAGGCGGCAGACACTGACCTGGTAGAGGCAGGCGGCGGTTCCCAGGAAGAAGGCCAGAACACAGGTGACATCATCATCGCTCTGCAATATACAAAAGAAATCAATGGTATTGATCGCCCGTCCCATTATTCAGCGAGGTCACCCGTCCTGTTATCGATCAGGGGGGGACGCCCGTCTCATTATGTATCAGGGGGGATGCCCATCTCCTTATCAATCGGGGCGGGGGGCAGGGGTCGCCTGTCCCGTTATCAATTGGGGGGAGGCAGTCACTCGTCTCGTTATCGATGGGGGGGGGTCGTCTGTCATTATCGATTGGGGGGGTGTTGCCCGTCTCGTTATTGAACAGGGGGGATTGCCCATCTCCTCATCGATTGGGGGGGGGTGTCACCCATCCAGGCATTGATCAGGAGGGTCAGCCAACCAGGCATCAATCAGGTGGGTCGCCCATCCAGGCATCAATTGGGGGTGGGAGGGTTGTCGCCTGTCCCGTCATCGATCGGGGTGGGGTGGGGCTGGTCGCCCGCCCATCATCAATTGGGCGGGGGGGGGGGAGGTCGACCATCCCATTATCGTGCAGGGGGTCATCTGCCCTGTTATTGATTAGGCATACCTGTCCTGTTATTGATCAGTGATCAGTTGTCCTGTCATTGATTAGTGATCAGCAGTTGTCCTGTCATTGATTAGCGGTCAGTTGTCCTGTCATTGATTAGCGGTCAGTTGTCCTGTCATTGATTAGCGGTCAGTTGTCCTGTCATTGATTAGCGGTCAGTTGTCCTGTCATTGATCAGCGGTCAGTTGTCCTGTCATTGATCAGCGGTCAGTTGTCCTGTCATTGATCAGCGGTCAGTTGTCCTGTCATTGATCAGCGGTCAGTTGTCCTGTCATTGATGAGCGATCAGTTGTCCTGTCATTGATCAGCGGTCAGTTGTCCTGTCATTGATGAGCGATCAGTTGTCCTGTCATTGATCAGCGGTCAGTTGTCCTGTCATTGATCAGCGGTCAGTTGTCCTGTCATTGATCAGCGGTCAGCTGTCCTGTCATTGATCAGCGGTCAGTTGTCCTGTCATTGATCAGCGGTCAGCTGTCCTGTCATTGATCAGCGGTCAGCTGTCCTGTCATTGATCAGCGGTCAGTTGTCCTGTCATTGATCAGCGGTCAGTTGTCCTGTCATTGATCAGCGGTCAGTTGTCCTGTCATTGATCAGCGGTCAGTTGTCCTGTCATTGATCAGCGGTCAGCTGTCCTGTCATTGATCAGCGGTCAGTTGTCCTGTCATTGATCAGCGGTCAGTTGTCCTGTCATTGATCAGCGGTCAGTTGTCCTGTCATTGATTAGCGGTCAGTTGTCCTGTCATTGATCAGCGGTCAGTTGTCCTGTCATTGATCAGCGGTCAGTTGTCCTGTCATTGATCAGCGGTCAGTTGTCCTGTCATTGATCAGCGGTCAGTTGTCCTGTCATTGATCAGCGGTCAGTTGTCCTGTCATTGATCAGCGGTCAGCTGTCCTGTCATTGATCAGCGGTCAGCTGTCCTGTCATTGATCAGCGGTCAGCTGTCCTGTCATTGATCAGCGGTCAGTTGTCCTGTCATTGATCAGCGGTCAGTTGTCCTGTCATTGATCAGCGGTCAGCTGTCCTGTCATTGATCAGCGGTCAGCTGTCCTGTCATTGATCAGCGGTCAGTTGTCCTGTCATTGATCAGCGGTCAGTTGTCCTGTCATTGATCAGCGGTCAATTGTCCTGTCATTGATCAGCGGTCAGTTGTCCTGTCATTGATCAGCGGTCAGTTGTCCTGTCATTGATCAGCGGTCAGTTGTCCTGTCATTGATCAGCGGTCAGCCGTCCTGTCATTCATCAGCGGTCAGCTGTCCTGTCCTTGATCAGCGGTCAGTTGTCCTGTCATTGATTAGCGGTCAGTTGTCCTGTCATTGATCAGCGGTCAGTTGTCCTGTCATTGATTAGTGATCAGTTGTCCTATCATTGATCAGCGGTCAGTTGTCCTGCCATTGATCAGCGATCAGTTGTCCTGTCATTGATCAGCGATCAGTTGTCCTGTCATTGATTAGCGGTCAGTTGTCCTGTCATTGATTAGCGGTCAGTTGTCCTGTCATTGATCAGCGGTCAGTTGTCCTGTCATTGATTAGCGGTCAGTTGTCCTGTCATTGATCAGCGGTCAGTTGTCCTGTCATTGATCAGCGGTCAGTTGTCCTGTCATTGATCAGCGGTCAGTTGTCCTGTCATTGATCAGCGGTCAGTTGTCCTGTCATTGATCAGCGGTCAGTTGTCCTGTCATTGATCAGCGGTCAGTTGTCCTGTCATTGATCAGCGGTCAGCTGTCCTGTCATTGATCAGCGGTCAGCTGTCCTGTCATTGATCAGCGGTCAGCTGTCCTGTCATTGATCAGCGGTCAGTTGTCCTGTCATTGATCAGCGGTCAGTTGTCCTGTCATTGATCAGCGGTCAGCTGTCCTGTCATTGATCAGCGGTCAGCTGTCCTGTCATTGATCAGCGGTCAGTTGTCCTGTCATTGATCAGCGGTCAGTTGTCCTGTCATTGATCAGCGGTCAGTTGTCCTGTCATTGATCAGCGGTCAGTTGTCCTGTCATTGATCAGCGGTCAGTTGTCCTGTCATTGATCAGCGGTCAGTTGTCCTGTCATTGATCAGCGGTCAGCCGTCCTGTCATTCATCAGCGGTCAGCTGTCCTGTCCTTGATCAGCGGTCAGTTGTCCTGTCATTGATTAGCGGTCAGTTGTCCTGTCATTGATCAGCGGTCAGTTGTCCTGTCATTGATTAGTGATCAGTTGTCCTGTCATTGATCAGCGGTCAGTTGTCCTGCCATTGATCAGCGATCAGTTGTCCTGTCATTGATCAGCGATCAGTTGTCCTGTCATTGATTAGCGGTCAGTTGTCCTGTCATTGATTAGCGGTCAGTTGTCCTGTCATTGATCAGCGGTCAGTTGTCCTGTCATTGATTAGCGGTCAGTTGTCCTGTCATTGATCAGCGGTCAGTTGTCCTGTCATTGATCAGCGGTCAGTTGTCCTGTCATTGATCAGCGGTCAGTTGTCCTGTCATTGATCAGCGGTCAGTTGTCCTGTCATTGATCAGCGGTCAGTTGTCCTGTCATTGATCAGCGGTCAGTTGTCCTGTCATTGATCAGCGGTCAGTTGTCCTGTCATTGATCAGCGGTCAGTTGTCCTGTCATTGATCAGCGGTCAGTTGTCCTGTCATTGATCAGCGGTCAGTTGTCCTGTCATTGATCAGCGGTCAGTTGTCCTGTCATTGATCAGCGGTCAGTTGTCCTGTCATTGATCAGCGGTCAGTTGTCCTATGCGCATTTTTAACGCGTTTCTTTTTGGCACATTTATTTTGTTATATTGGCCCTAACAACACCTGTCTGACCTCCATCCCTAACTTTCATGTTCTGTCACATTTCGATTTTGCAGAGCATAAAACAAGTATAGGAATGGGACTGGGTGAGAGGACGGAGTCTGTCCAGGAGGGGGAGCTCTGGCACCGTAATAATATAATTCATCATCTTCAGATTTCCATAGGGAGGGGTGAGGTGGCGTGCGCTCCGGTGTATAATCACACAGACATCAGCGTGGGACTGACAATGTCCTGCTGGCTAATGACTGTGTAGCGCTGCTCATTACCACACGCAACTGCCTGCGTTTGTCACCACATTTAATTGGTTCATTAGAGGCGCGTTCAACTGGCAGGTGTGCGCAGCGCTCAGTGTGAGAACTTTGCGCGCTGATTTCCAGAAACCTTTGTGTAACATTAACCCCTTCTCAGCCAGGATATAGAGGCGTCTGGGCGTGTATTCTGTATGATATATGATCTGTTTCTGCGTTTTCATGGAAGGATACAGGAGCCAATGTAGGAATGCAGATCCTGCGGGATGACGTGAGGACACAATTCATCTGGCTGTAGGCTGACCGTGCAAACTCCATGCAAAGAAGCCACATGCAGCCTGCTTACAGCCAGTGCACGGCAAGCTGGGACCTGTAGTTCTTCAGTCTATACCAGACAGGTGTACTAATCCTGCAGATTCTCAGCACAGCGGTCTTGGCATTCTTACAGCCTCAGCCTCCCCTCACCATCACACCTTTAGAACTTTGTTGGACATTCCAAAACCATGGAAATGAATATGGAGCTGCCCCCCTTCCCCCTCCCAAGGCTATTAATATGGAGTTGCCCCCCTTCCCCCTCCCATTGCTCCTAATATGGAGTTGCCCCACTTCCCCCTCCCATGGCTCCTAATATGGAGCTTCCCCCCTTCCCCCTCCCATGGCTATTATTATGGAGTTGCCCCCCTTCCCCCTCCCATGGTTATTAATATGGAGCTGCCCCCCTTCCCCCTCCCATGGTTATTAATATGGAGCTGCCCCCCTTCCCCCTCCCATGGCTATTATTATGGAGTTGCCCCCATTCCCCCTCCCATGGCTATTAATATGGAGTTGCCCCCCTTCCCCCTCCCAAGGCTATTAATATGGAGTTGCCCCCCTTCCCCCTCCCATGGCTCCTAATATGGAGTTGCCCCCCTTCCCCCTCCCATGGCTCCTAATATGGAGTTGCCCCCCTTCCCCCTCCCATGGCTCCTAATATGGAGCTTCCCCCCTTCCCCCTCCCATGGCTCCTAATATGGAGTTGCCCCCCTTCCCCCTCCCATGGCTCCTAATATGGAGTTGCCCCCCTTCCCCCTCCCATGGCTCCTAATATGGAGCTTCCCCCCTTCCCCCTCCCATGGCTATTATTATGGAGTTGCCCCCCTTCCCCCTCCCATGGTTATTAATATGGAGCTGCCCCCCTTCCCCCTCCCATGGTTATTAATATGGAGCTGCCCCCCTTCCCCCTCCCATGGCTATTATTATGGAGTTGCCCCCCTTCCCCCTCCCATGGCTATTATTATGGAGTTGCCCCCCTTCCCCCTCCCATGGCTCCTAATATGGAGTTGCCCCCCTTCCCCCTCCCATGGTTATTAATATGGAGTTGCCCCCCTTCCCCCTCCCATGGCTATTAATATGGAGTTGCCCCCTTTCCCCCTCCCATGGTTATTAATATGGAGCTGCCCCCCTTCCCCCTCCTATGGCTATTAACCACTTCCCATCCAGCCCATGTATATAAACGGCTTCCCCGCCCCCCTGCTCGTGCGCGCTCCCTCCTCCAGACACAGTGGAACACTGATCGTTGTATGGGACCTCTGTGTGAGGTCCCGATCATGTGATTACTGATTGGCCAATCAGTGATCATATGAAGAGTAGAAAGCAATATGTCACTTCTGACATCATTGCTTACTATGTGTGAAATCTGTGAATGATCACAGAGATCGCATGGTACAGGGCCATTCACAACAGCCTTGTACCATGTGACAAGCTGTGACCAATCACAGCTCACTCAGTATTTCTCAATGGCTGCAAGAATGCAGCTAGAGAGAAGGAGAAATGATTGCTTTTACAGCCTTTATGGGTGTAAAAGCAATCAGTGTAAAAAAAAAAAAAAATCTTCATCACCCCCACAAGTAGTACAGTGTCACCGTGGTGACACTGTACTGCTAGGGTGACAGTATGTAAAAAAAACCCCACAAATAGTATAAAAAAAAATAAAAATGTAAAAAAAATGTTTTGAAAAATTATAATTTTTGGTTATAAACTAATCTGGGGTTTTTTTTTTACTAAAAAGATAACCGAATACATTTTGGCCAAGATTTATGAAGAAATATTATTTATTTGCAATATTTTATAAGAAAACACTTTTTTTTTTTTAAACATTTTTGGACTTTTTCATTTATATAGCAAAAAAATAAAAATGCCAGTGGTGAATAAATACCACCAAAATAAAGTTTTATCTGTCTAAAAAAAAATGCTAAAAAATTCATACGGGTACAGTGTCGCATGACCGCGCAATTGTCATTCAAAGTGTGATAGCGCTGAAAGCTGAAAATTGGCCTGGGGGCAGGAAGGGAGTGAAAGTGTCCGGACTGGAAGGGGGGAAAGTGTCCGGGCTGGAAGTGGTTAATATGGAGTTGCCCCTCTTCCATGGCTCTTAATATGGAGTTGCCCCCCTTCCCCCACCCATGGCTATTAATATGGAGTTGCCCCCCTTCCCCCACCCATGGCTATTAATATGGAGTTGCCCCCCTAGGGATATCACTATAGATTTTCCCTCCTTTGTGGGTACAGCGCCCTCCACTCTTCTGAGGTTTTCTACTAGATTTTGGAGGGTGTCTGTGGGAATGTGTGCCTGTTTGTGAAGTCAGGTACTGATGTTGGATGAGAAGACCCGGCTAACATGTTGGGCCTCACATTGGGCACCAAAATAAGACCCGGCTCATAATCGGCGTTCCAATTCATCCCAAAGGTGTTCAGTAAGGTTGAAGTCAGGCCTCTGTGCAGGACGCTCGAGTTCCTCCACCCCAAACTGGTCATCCATGTCTTTATGGAGCTGGCTTTGTACAGACATGGTGGAACACAAAAGGGTCTTCATCAAACGGTTACCATAAGGATGGAAGAGCCCAATTGTCTACAATGTGTTTGTATGATGGCATCTTAACAGTACTCTTCAACGGAGACACCAACTCATTGGAGGTGCGTTCATAAATCTGTGGCCATATAGTAGGAGTAATGGTCAGGTGTACACAACCTTTTGGAGCACATATGTCTGTTGCTCCCTTACATCCCCCATAGTGTCTGCTGTTCCCTAACGTCCTTCATAGTGTCTGTCACTCTCATATACCCCCTACAAGTGTTCCTCCACCCTTACACCCTCCATAGTGTCTGTCCGTCCCTCCCTTACACCCTCCATAGTGTCCGTCCTTCCCTTACACCCTCCATATTGTCCGTCCCTCCCTTACACCCTCCATAGTGTCCGTCCCTCCCTTACACCCTCCATAGTGTCCGTCCCTCCCTTACACCCTCCATAGTGTCTGTCCTTCCCTTACACCCTCCATAGTGTCCGTCCCTCCCTTACACCCTCCATAGTGTCCGTCCCTCCCTTACACCCTCCATAGTGTCCGTCCCTCCCTTACACCCTCCATAGTGTCCGTCCCTCCCTTACACCCTCCATAGTGTCCGTCCCTCCCTTACACCCTCCATAGTGTCCGTCCCTCCCTTACACCCTCCATAGTGTCCGTCCCTCCCTTACACCCTCCATAGTGTCTGTCCCTCCCTTACACCCTCCATAGTGTCCGTCCCTCCCTTACACCCTCCATAGTGTCCGTCCCTCCCTTACACCCTCCATAGTGTCTGTCCCTCCCTTACACCCTCCATAGTGTCCGTCCCTCCCTTACACCCTCCATAGTGTCCGTCCCTCCCTTACACCCTCCATAGTGTCTGTCCCTCCTTTACGCCTTTGCACCCTCCATAGTGCTTCTGCATGCGCAATGGTCTGTCCAGATTCTCTTGTTTTATGTTTTATAATAAGCTGTAAAGAGTTTCCCACAACTAACAATACACCATGACTGCCGTTCTCCAGCATTTATTTTCCTTCCTTGCTATGGTTAGGATTTATCCTGTAACTGCCACTTACTATGCGCCCTTATTGAAGCAGCACACTATGGAAATGATTGCCGGCTTCCAACAGAGAGGCAGCATGCTCTGCGATACCAAATAATAAACGTTCGGAGAGCTGCAAATGAACAGAATTTGACAGCAAAAAGGACAAGGAAAGTGAAGGAGGGATTATGGGAAACGGAGCTAAAAGTGGAAATTTCTTTTGAGGAGAGCGGCTTAGAGTGGGGAACATGGAGACACCAGAGACCCGAACAAGCTCCATCTCCTCCTTTGATTGTCTATTCTAGGTTTTGGCTTTACTTAGAACACATGTAACCTCGCCTGAACTAAAATTATTTTGACCTAAAATAATCGAGTTTGAAAAGCCAATTCTGTCACTTTTTAGGAGCGGTCTCCTCGGGACATGTGTGGTGTCACCAGGAAGGTGCTACTATGAGATAGTTCCTTCTCACAGGCTGGACATGAAATGAGAGGGAGGATATATATATATATAATGGAGAGTTGAATGCAACTGAAACTAATAGGAGTTTTTTGTTGTTTTCTGGTTACAGAACAGCTGCTGCCTTGGATGCCTTCGCTCTGTGTATGTAGATCTCAGAATAAAACCCTCCAGAACTATTCTAGTGGACTTCATCCAAAGCACAGGACGTCCGAATGAATACGAGGCATATATACTGTACCTGCAGCAGACTCTCCACTGCATGGAAGCCACGGATGAGATTGAGGCCGGCACAGAGCAGGCTGAGCAGGCAGGAGATGACCCCCGTCAGGGTGACCGGCTCCAGGCGCTGGTGAGGAGCTGGTGGTAGAGAACAGAGACAGGTCAGGTGAAGTGCATAAAAACCGCTGCATGTCCTATTAATAATATCCAAAACTGAGAAGGATTGTCCCATTGGTCAATCTCACTTGCTTTGGTGAGGCTCTGCATGTAACAGAAGCCCCCCCCCAGGTAGGGGGTGTTGAGGGACGTTCAAATATGCAGTAAGGGGGCAAACCCAATGTGGTCACCGAGTCCAGACTGTTTTCTTTATTACATAATTAATGGAGAGAAGACATTTTGAAGCCCATGTAAGCTGGGCTACTCCACATCAGATTGAAGTCCGATCTGTAATAACCAAAATAAACAAGAGGGGGCGCCAGCTAAGTGTAGTGTTAAAAAACCGCTTACCTGACGCCGTACAGCAGATATACTGCAACACGGAGGCACAGGTGCACAAAATCACACTCACAGATTATATATATATATATATATATATATTTATTAATTTTTTTAATTTATTTATATATATATATATATATAAATACATAAATTAAAAAAATTATTAAATATATATATATATCTCTCTAAATAAAAAAGAAAAAAAAAAAAAAATATATATATATATATATATATATATATATATATATATATATATATATATATATATATATATATATATACATACACACACATACATACATATATACACACACTCACATGTGATTTTGCATCTCCGTCTAGTGGGCCCTACCTGCGCCGCCAATTGCAAGGAGGGGGCACAACAGCTAAGTGTAGTATTAAAAAACCGCTTACCCGCCGCCATATAGCAGATATACTGCTACACGGCGGCACAGGTGCGCAAAATCACACTCACAGATATATATATATATATAAAAATAAATATATATAAAAAAATGAAGATATATATATATATATATATATATATACATACAACTTAAAAATATATATAAATAAAAAAAAATTATATATACACACACACACGTGATTTTGCATCTCCAGGTAGTGGGCCCTACCTGTGCCACCAATCGCGGCCGCGGATGTCAATCGCCGGGTCCCGGCCAGAGATTACCGACAATCACTGACGGGGAGGAGGACTGTTTTGTTTACAATCATTCTCCCTGTCAGCTCGGGCACACTGCACAGCACAGCCATCCTGATCAGTGTGCTTACAGTGAAGCACAACGACCCCCCCCCCCCCACCTAGTAAAACCCTCCCAGCACACACTTAACCCTTTGAAAGCCCCTCACATTAACCCCTCCCTGCCCAGTGTCCTTAGTACAGTGTCAGTGCTGTGTTTTAGCACTGATTGCTGTATTGGTGTCACTGGGGATGTCGCTGACACCAAGTTAGTTCCGCCCCCCAGTGTCAGAATGCCCGCTGCAGTCCCGGTAAAAATCGCTGATTGCCGCCATTACTAGTAGGAAAAAAAAAAAAAACAGTATCTATACCGCCATTTGTAAACGCTATAACTTTCACGTAAACCAATTCATTTACACGTATCGGGATTTTTTTTTTTTCTAACAAAGACACGGAGCAGAATACATTTTGGCCTAAATTTATGACAAAATTAGATTTTTTAAATTTTTTTAACGGACATGTTTTATTGCAAAAAGTCCAAAAAATGGTATTATTCTCAAAATTGTTGGTCTTTTTTTGCTCATAGCGCAATAAAAACCGCACAGGCGATCAAATACCACCGAAGAAAGTTCAATTTGTGAGAAAACAAAAAGGAAGTAAATTTCATCTGGGTGCAGCGTTGCATGACCGCGCAATTGTCAGTTAAAGTAACACAAAAAAATGGCCTGGTCAGGAAGGGGGTGGGGGGGTAAATCCTCTGGAGGGGGAGGGATTAAAAAACAGTTTATAAAAAGAAAAACAAAATGGCAGCTCACTGTGGAGTAAAACATGAGAGCTGAAATGTAAGACAATCCGCCATGGAACCCACTGCTGATAGGACGAAGCACTCCGGGGCTTGGGGCCGCTACTATAGCAACTGACTTGTACAGGAAGTGCCAGCAACCACCCTGGAACGCACAGGGCCGGCGGAGAAGTCTCAACAGAGTGGGTCTACAGTGGGAAGGGGGGTGGCAACGCGTTTTGGGGCATCCTGTTCCTTCCTCAAGCAGTGATTGGATGTGGAGGAACGTGAGATTCATGCCACCGGGGATCCATGGGACTACGAGATCCAGCCGGCCAGCTACCGGGGATCCATGGGACTACAAGATCCAGCCGGCCAGCTGCCAGGGATCCATGTGACTACAAGATCCAGCCCGGCCAGCTGCCGGGGATCCATGGGACTACGAGATCCAGCCCGGCCAGCTGCCAGGGATCCATGGGACTACAAGATCCAGCCCGGCCAGCTGCCGGGGATCCATGTGACTACGAGATCCAGCCCGGCCAGCTGCCAGGGATCCATGGGACTACAAGATCCAGCCCGGCCAGCTGCCGTGGAGCCATGGGACTACGAGATCCAGCCCGGCCAGCTGCCGTGGAGCCATGGGACTACGAGATCCAGCCCGGCCAGCTGCCAGGGATCCATGGGACTACAAGATCCAGCCCGGCCAGCTGCCATGGAACCATGGGACTACAAGATCCAGCCCGGCCATCTGCCAGGGATCCATGGGACTACGAGATCCAGCCCGGCCAGCTGCCAGGGATCCATGGGACTACGAGATCCAGCCCGGCCAGCTGCCGGGGATCCATGGGACTACAAGATCCAGCCCGGCCAGCTGCCGGGGATCCATGGGACTACAAGATCCAGCCCGGCCAGCTGTCGGGAATCCATGGGACTACGAGATCCAGCCCGGCCAGCTGCCGGGAATCCATGGGACTACGAGATCCAGCCCGGCCAGCTGCTGGGGATCCATGGGACTACAAGATCTCCACCTGCCCTGTGCGTTCCAGGGTGGTTGCCGTCACTTCCTTTTCCGGTCTCTAGTGCCTCTTTATGCGCTGACTCTGTAGTAGCGCCCCTGAGCCCGGGCGTGCTTCATCCTATTGGCAGTGAGATCCATGAGGCATTGTCCTGCATTTGAGTGATCTCATGTTTACTCCTCAGTGAATTGCCATTTCTTTTTGTTTTAATAAAACTCTTTTTATACTACACTTAGCTGGCGCCCCTCCTTGTTTTTTTTTTTTTGTTTTTTTTTTAATCCTTTAATGCAAAACCATTGTGAACTCCATGACCACTGGTGTGGCGCCCTCACTGCTTCTCACCTCTTAGGTAGGATTACATGAGTGATTTTATCCTCCGAGGTATATACATACAATTGCTTGTTTAGTGACATAGATCACTTCATCCTATTGGCAGTGGGATCCATGATGCATTGTCCTGCATTTTTACTCCTCTGGGAGTTGCCATTTCTTTTTTTTTTTTTTCTAATAAAACACTTTTTATACTATACTTAGCTGGCGCCCCCTCCTTGTTTTTTGTATTTTTCTTTTTTTTTTTAATCCTTTAATGCAAAACCATTGTGAACTCCATGGCCACTGGTGTGGCGCCCTCACTGCTTCTCACCTCTTAGGTAGGATGACATGACTGATGTGCGGTATAAACATACGATTGCTTGTTTAGTGACAGAGATCACTTGTGTCAGAGTCACAGGCTTGGAAAACAATGATAATGGAGAGAACGGAAAAGAATCACAAGCAGGGCTGACTACATGAGGGCAGGGAAGCCAGGCGGAAGAAAACCCCTTTGTGTAAATCACTGGGGTGGAAAGTTTGGAACAATAGAGGTAATGAGGTGTGGATACAGGCCGGGGGGGGGGGGTGAGGCCTGCCCAGCCAGGAGCGGGAACACGAGATGGGCTTCTGCGACTCTCCGCGTCACTCGGACCATTGCTCACTTCAGAGCTGGAGGACAATGTCTACAATACGGATACTTCTCCGGCAACAATCTACCTGGGATCAGAGGCAGAACTTCTCCCGCAGAAGCAGCACTTTCACCTGTGTTGTGTGGAGGACAATGTCTACAATACGGATACTTCTCCGGGAACAATCTACCTGGGATCAGAGGCAGAACTTCTCCCGCAGAAGCAGCACTTTCACCTGTGTTGTGTGGAGGACAATGTCTACAATACGGATACTTCTCCGGGAACAATCTACCTGGGATCAGAGGCAGAACTTCTCCCGCAGAAGCAGCACTTTCACCTGTGTTGTGTGGAGGACAATGTTTACAATACGGATATTTCTCCGGGAACAATCTACCTGGGATCAGAGGCAGAACTTCTCCCGCAGAAGCAGCACTTTCACCTGTGTTGTGTGGAGGACAATGTTTACAATACGGATACTTCTCCGGGAACAATCTACCTGGGATCAGAGGCAGAACTTCTCCCGCAGAAGCAGCACTTTCACCTGTGTTGTGTGGAGGACAATGTTTACAATACGGATACTTCTCCGGGAACAATCTACCTGGGATCAGAGGCAGAACTTCTCCCGCAGAAGCAGCACTTTCACCTGTGTTGTGTGGAGGACAATGTCTACAATACGGATACTTCTCCGGGAACAATCTACCTGGGATCAGAGGCAGAACTTCTCCCGCAGAAGCAGCACTTTCACCTGTGTTGTGTGGAGGACAATGTTTACAATACGGATACTTCTCCGGGAACAATCTACCTGGGATCAGAGGCAGAACTTCTCCCGCAGAAGCAGCACTTTCACCTGTGTTGTGTGGAGGACAATGTTTACAATACGGATATTTCTCCGGGAACAATCTACCTGGGATCAGAGGCAGAACTTCTCCCGCAGAAGCAGCACTTTCACCTGTGTTGTGTGGAGGACAATGTTTACAATACGGATACTTCTCCGGGAACAATCTACCTGGGATCAGAGGCAGAACTTCTCCCGCAGAAGCAGCACTTTCACCTGTGTTGTGTGGAGGACAATGTTTACAATACGGATACTTCTCCGGGAACAATCTACCTGGGATCAGAGGCAGAACTTCTCCCGCAGAAGCAGCACTTTCACCTGTGTTGTGTGGAGGACAATGTTTACAATACGGATACTTCTCCGGGAACAATCTACCTGGGATCAGAGGCAGAACTTCTCCCGCAGAAGCAGCACTTTCACCTGTGTTGTGTGGAGGACAATGTTTACAATACGGATACTTCTCCGGGAACAATCTACCTGGGATCAGAGGCAGAACTTCTCCCGCAGAAGCAGCACTTTCACCTGTGTTGTGTGGAGGACAATGTTTACAATACGGATACTTCTCCGGGAACAATCTACCTGGGATCAGAGGCAGAACTTCTCCCGCAGAAGCAGCACTTTCACCTGTGTTGTGTGGAGGACAATGTCTACAATACGGATACTTCTCCGGGAACAATCTACCTGGGATCAGAGGCAGAACTTCTCCCGCAGAAGCAGCACTTTCACCTGTGTTGTGTGGAGGACAAAGCCCCAAGGCTCCATGTACACTGCAGCTGATGCACTGACGTTAGGAGCTTTTCTGCGTTTTTTTTTAGCAGCCCCTGAACTCCCCCTAATGTTTTCCCTCTGTGTCCGTGTACACATCGTCCTTTACAGGCAGTTTATTGAAAGCACCAAACTTGTGTTCAGTAGTAGATTTTATCAGCCTTTTGGCTACAATCAAGTGTAGTATCTGTTCTTATCAGTGTCCAGTGGGGGTGCTCCCGGCCATTCTAGCTTTGCGGGGATGGCTGTTGTATAGTACCCTCACTGGTATGATGGGGGTCCGGAAGGCTGGACCGGAGGGACAGAAACCAGGGAGCGCCATGATTCGTTCTGGGGCCCTGGGAGTAATTCCTCCGAGAAGACTGGAAAGACCCAGTACCTCCTGATTTGGACGGATCTACCTTGGTCTGGCCAGGGGCTGGGAAGGCAGAGAGTCCGCAAACACGGTGCCCCCTGAGTAGTCACCTCAGGGGTGCTCTGAGTAGCACTTGGGTGTGGGACCCCACGTTGCGAATGAGCACATGGTCACTGAGTTTAAACACTTTTTGCACTGCGCCTCTAGGACCGGGCCTTTTGGTCAAGTTCTGGGCAATTTTTTTGCTACAGGCCTCAGGGTCTGGTCAGTGCACAATTTGGGCACGACCACTTTTTATTATTTTTATAGATTTATTTAATTATTTATTTATTTTCCTCACCCCACGTTTGTCACTTTTTACTTTTGTGTGTGTTTTTTTCTCACAGGATGGAGGGTGTGGGTCCTCGGGCCTGCCCTGAAGTCTAGGGGGAGGATGTGTGGCCCTACGGTTCCTTCCTCCCGTCCCTAGGGGGTTTTCTCTTCGGGAGAACCCCCTGGCCTAGTACTGGATGTCCGCCTTCGGCTGGGCATAAGGAACGGTGGTCCACCAGGCCTTTTGGCCAGGAGGACCAAATGGGAACCTTGTCCCTGTCAGGAGCTTCGTGCCCCGGGGGATCAGGGTAGCGGTCCAACCCCTTCAGGGGTAGGACAAAAGCACACCCTTAAGTGCACTTTTTCGTGTGGTGTTTTGCACTTGCACTTTTTTGTGAACACTTACGGGTTTTTTCGTTATAGTTGCACGTTTGCGGACTTAAAAAAAAAAAAAAAAAAAATCTGTTCTTATCAGTGTCCAGTGGGGGTGCTCCATGGTCATTCTAGCTTTGCGGGGATGGCTGTTGTATAGTACCCTCACTGGTATGATGGGGGTCCGGAAGGCTAGTACCGGAGGGACAGAAACCGGGGAGCGCCATGATTCGTTCTGGGGCCCTGGGAGTAATTCCTCCGAGAAGACTGGATTTGGACGGATTTGGACGGATCTACCTTGGTCTGGCCAGGGGCTGAGGGGGCAGAAAGTCCGCAAACTCGGTGCCCCCTGAGTAGACGCTCTCAGGGGTGCCACTAGTAACACCTGGGTGTGGGACCCCACAGTGTAAAGATGGCACATGGTCACTGTTTTTACACTCTTTTTGCACAGCGCCCTAGGGACCAGGTCTTTTGGCTAGGACCAGGGCAATTTTTGCTACAGGCCTCAGGGCCTGGTCTGTGCACAATTTGGCACGGTACCACTTTTTTATTTTCTATTTATTTAATTTATCACCTCCCACGTTTGTCACTTTTTTCTTTGCTTATGTGTGTGTTTTTCACGGATGGAGGGTGTGGGTCCTCGGGCCTACCCTGAAGTCTAGGGGGAGGATGTGTGGCCTTTTGGTTCCTTCCTCCCCTGATCCCTAGGGGGCTTTTCTTCGGGAGAGCCCCCTGACCAAGTATTGTGTGTCTGGCTTCGGCTGGACACAAGGAACGGTGGTCCACCAGGCCTTTTGGCCAGGAGGACCAATTGGGAACCTTGTCCCCGTCAGGAGCTTCGTGCCCCGGGGGATCAGGGTAAGCGGTCCAAGCCCCTTTAGGGGTAGGACACAGCACACCCCTAAGTGCACTTTTTCGTGTGGTGTTTTGCACTTGCACTTTTTTTGTGTACACTTACGGGGTTTTTGTCGTTGTAGTTTGCACGTTTGCGGACTTAAAAAAAAAAAAAAAAAAAAAATCTGTTCTTATCAGTGTCCAGCGGGGGTGCTCCCGGCCATTCTAGCTTTGCGGGGATGACTGTTGTATAGTACCCCTGCTGGTATGATGGGGGTCCTGATGGCTATTACGGGGGGAACAGAAACCGGGAGCCCACGAGTAGTAGCTGGGGCCTGGGAGTAATTCCCCTTTGGAACGTCAGAGGGGCCCAGTACCTCCTGATTTGAGCAGATCTACCTCGGTCTGGCCAGGGGCCGGGAAGGCAGAGAGTCCGCAAACCAGTGCCCCCTGAGTAGTCGCCTCAGGGGTGCCCTGAGTAACACCTGGGTGTGGGACCCCACAGTGTGAAGATGGCACATGGTCACTGATTTACCACTTTTTCTGCACAGCGCCCTCTGGACCAGGCCTTATGGCTAAGTTCAGGGCAATTTTTGCTACAGGCCTCAGGGCCTGGTCAGTGCACTATTTGGCACGACCACTTTTTTATTTATTTAATTTATTGCACCTCCCACGTTTTGTCACTTTTTCTTTACTTATGTGTGTTTTTCTCACAGGATGGAGGGTGTGGGTCCTCAGGCCTGCCATGAAGTCTAGGGGGAGGATGTGTGGCCTTTTGGTTCCTTCCTCCCCTGTCCTGGGGGGTTTTCTCTTCGGGAGAGCCCCCTGACCAAGTACTGGGTGTCCGGCTTCGGCTGGACACAAGGAACGGTGGTCCACCAGGCCTTTTGGCCAGGAAGACCAAATGGGAACCTTGTCCCTGTCAGGAGCTTCGTGCCCCGGGGGGGATCAGGGTAAGCGGTCCAACCCCTTCGGGGGAAGGACAAAGCACACCCTTAGTGCACTTTTTCGTGTGGTGTTTTGCACTTGCACGTTTTTTGTGAACACTTACGGGTTTTTTCGTTATCTGCACGTTTGCGGACTTAAAAAAAAAAAAAAGAGTAGATTTTATCAGCGTTTCAAACACTTGTAAATACGTGTAACCGCGTTTATAAGCGTTTGCAAATTTTTTTTGGATGATGCTCTCAATGTGACATCCATGCAAGTCCCTGAATGTAGACCGTGTGCGTCCAGGGCTGTGCATCCACATAGCTGTCATAATTGCGAGCAGTGGCTGTGTGTGCAGAAGTTGCATCCTAACTGATATGACTGTACCTGCCTGCATGGGGATGCACAGGTGTTCATGCGTCCATGCATGCAAGCATTGTCATCCTAATTGATAAGACCGTACCTGCCTGCATGGGGGATGCACAGGTGTTCATGCGTCCATGCATGCAAGCATTGTCATCCTAATTGATAAGACCGTACCTGCCTGCATGGGGGATGCACAGGTGTTCATGCGTCCATGCATGCAAGCATTGTCATCCTAATTGATATGACTGTACCTGCCTGCATGGGGGATGCACAGGTGTTCATGCGTCCATGCATGCAAGCATTGTCATCCTAATTGATAAGACCGTACCTGCCTGCATGGGGATGTACAGGTGTTCATGTGTCCATGCATGCAAGCATTGTCATCCTAATTGATAAGACCGTACCTGCCTGCATGGGGGATGCACAGGTGTTCATGCGTCCATGCATGCAAGCATTGTCATCCTAATTGATATGACTGTACCTGCCTGCATGGGGGATGCACAGGTGTTCATGCGTCCATGCATGCAAGCACTGCCCTTGCATGGAAGTCTGTTGCAGTACACCTGTGTGAACGAGGTCTACCTGTGTATGGGGCCCCATTGAACACCTTACTCCCCGGGATGGGATGTCACCAGTGAGTGGCCCTCCTTACCTGTGTATGGGGCCCCATTGAACACCTTACTCCCCGGGATGGGATGTCACCAGTGAGTGGCCCTCCTTACCTGTGTATGGGGCCCATTGAACACCTTACTCCCCGGGATGGGATGTCACCAGTGAGTGGCCCTCCTTACCTGTGTATGGGGCCTATTGAACACCTTACTCCCCGGGATGGGATGTCACCAGTGAGTGGCCCTCCTTACCTGTGTATGGGGCCCATTGAACACCTTACTCCCCGGGATGGGATGTCACCAGTGAGTGGCCCTCCTTACCTGTGTATGGGGCCCATTGAACACCTTACTCCCCGGGATGGGATGTCACCAGTGAGTGGCCCTCCTTACCTGTGTATGGGGCCCATTGAACACCTTACTCCCCGGGATGGGATGTCACCAGTGAGTGGCCCTCCTTACCGATCCCTTTATATTCCGGATCTTTTCGATGGCGGACGCCGTTCTCCAGGCCGAGCTCCTGCAATGATATCTGGTAGGGTGGCCTCAAGCGGATTTCCGTCTGCATGTCGGCGAGATTCATCTTGGTGGAGAGCGAGCGCGGGTTATTGAATCGCTGCTTCGTCTTCTGGATGAAATTATCTGTCAGATGAGATGAAAAGCATTAGGGAATGTCCGCTTTCATTAAATTACGCCCACCTTTTCCGGCTGTCCGCGTCTTCTATTATCTGAGCTGCGCCCTGTCAGCGGCGTTCCGATGGGCGCGCTGTTTATCACCCGGCCATCTTCCTGCGGCAGAAAGTAATTTACCTTCTTCTAAACGCCTTACTTATCAGCCAGCCACCTCTATAATTTGCAGCTGCTTGTTACCCGGCTCCGTATTTATTAGACTCGCTTCGCAGTTTGTTACCAATAAAAAGGATGCCGGCGCTCCGTCGGGGCAGAGTCATCCGTTTTATGAGGTGTCAGCGCACAACCGCTAAATCACGGCACAAACATTTTATATCTGTGCAGCAAAATGTCACGGAATGGAGCTCTACAAATAGAGTGCTGGCTTTGTCTGGGCACAAAGGAGCGACCGGGGCGCCTTGTACTGACACCAGAGATGGGGAGCGCTGAGCCGCGCACCAACAATCCTACACGGGGCACTTAGGAAGGATGCGCAACGGGTAATGTGTGTATATTCGATTGAAAGCTGAACTCCAATCTCCCTCTCAGCCTTGCACAGGTGTGCCGACTCCTCCCCCTTAGCCTTGCACAGGTGTACCGGCTCCTCCCCTTCAGTCCTGCACAGGTGTGCCGGCTCCTCCCCCTCAGCCTTGCACAGGTGTGCCGGCTCCTCCCCCTCAGCCTTGCACAGGTGTGCCGGCTCCTCCCCCTCAGCCTTGAACAGGTGTGCCGGCTCCTCCCCCTTGCAGCCTTGCACAAGTGTGCCGGCTCCTCCCCCTTGCAGCCTTGCACAAGTGTTCCGGCTCCTCCCCCTTGCAACCTTGCACAGGTGTGCCGGCTCCTCCCCCTTGCAGCCTTGCACAGGTGTGCCGGCTCCTCCCCCTTGCAGCCTTGCACAGGTGTGCCGGCTCCTCCCCCTTGCAGCCTTGCACAGGTGTGCCGGCTCCTCCCCCTTGCAGCCTTGCACAGGTGTACCGGCTCCTCCCCCTTGCAGCCTTGCACAGGTGTACCGGCTCCTCCCCCTTGCAGCCTTGCACAGGTGTACCGGCTCCTCCCCCTTGCAGCCTTGCACAGGTGTACCGGCTCCTCCCCCTTGCAGCCTTGCACAGGTGTACCGGCTCCTCCCCCTTGCAGCCTTGCACAGGTGTACCGGCTCCTCCCCCTTGCAGCCTTGCACAGGTGTACCGGCTCCTCCCCCTTGCAGCCTTGCACAGGTGTACGGGCTCCTCCCCCTTGCAGCCTTGCACAGGTGTACCGGCTCCTCCCCCTCAGCCTTGCACAGGTGTACGGGCTCCTCCCCCTCAGTCTTGCACAGAACTGTAACTACTTACTCTGATTTGATCTTCTCACAATGTGCATTAGAAGCTGCAGGAAGACAGACAGAGCTCCGCCTCAGTTCCTGCTGGAGAACATCCAGCATCATCTAGCTTTCCTCCACAGCCTGACTGTTCCTGGCCCCGTCCCTTTCATTCATTGGATTTCAGTTCTTGCAATCATGGAGGCTCAATATAACATGTGGGCGTTACCAAAACCTATCTATCTAGGAACACCCATTCTTCTGGACTGACACCCACCCATCAAGGCATTTTTCCATTTCGATAACTCCAACCAAGAGACCGCCCTTACTGCTTGCATCAGGACTGAGAATACTTGGGAGGAGTACTGAGGCCAGGGGCTGTGATGTTTTCAGGAAGTTATGTACAGACCCCTGCCAGCCCCTCCCACCAGCCATGATCTGCCTGCATTGCATAAAGAAAAACAGAGACCCAGTGATGACATCAATAAGTCTAAAATAAGAGACATACAAAGTAACATTGTTTATAAACATCGATCAGACGGGAGATAGAGAGATACAAAGTAACATTGTTTATAAACAAACCCGTGCAGACTCCACCTCCGCAACATGCAGACTCCACCTCCGCAACATGCAGACTCCACCTCCGCAACATGCAGACTCCACCTCCGCAACATGCAGACTCCACCTCCGCAACATGCAGACTCCACCTCCGCAACATGCAGACTCCACCTCCGCAACATCGCCAAAATCCACACGTTCCTAACCCCAGAAACCACTAAACAGCTCATCCACTCCCTCATCATATCACGACTCGACTACTGCAACTCCCTCCTCACTGGCCTGCCTCGCCGCTGGCTATCCCCGCTTCAGTCCATCCTGAATATGGCTGCCAGACTCATTCACCTTTCCAACCGCTCCATCTCCGCCACCCCCCTCTGCCAATCCCTCCACTGACCTCCACTCAGTGTCCTCCACCCCCCTCTGCCAATCCCTCCACTGGCCTCAACTCAGTGTCCTCCACCCCCCTCTGCCAATCCCTCCACTGGCCTCCACTCAGTGTCCTCCACCCCCCTCTGCCAATCCCTCCACTGGCCTCCACTCAGTGTCCGCCACCCCCCTCTGCCAATCCCTCCACTGACCTCCACTCAGTGTCCTCCACCCCCCTCTGCCAATCCCTCCACTGGCCTCCACTCAGTGTCCTCCACCCCCCTGCCAATCCCTCCACTGACCTCCACCCCCCTCTGCCAATCCCCCCACTCAGTGTCCTCCACCCCTCTGCCAATCCCTCCACTGACCTCCACCCCCCTCTGCCAATCCCCCCACTCAGTGTACTCCATCCCCCTCTGCCAATCCCTCCACTGGCCTCCACCCCCCTCTGCCAATCCCTCCACTGACCTCCACCCCCCTCTGCCAATCCCTCCACTCAGTGTCCTCCACCCCTCTGCCAATCCCTCCACTGACCTCCACCCCCCTCTGCCAATCCCCCCACTCAGTGTACTCCATCCCCCTCTGCCAATCCCTCCACTGGCCTCCACCCCCCTCTGCCAATCCCTCCACTGACCTCCACCCCCCTCTGCCAATCCCTCCACTCAGTGTCCTCCACCCCTCTGCCAATCCCTCCACTGACCTCCACCCCCCTCTGCCAATCCCTCCACTCAGTGTCCTCCACCCCTCTGCCAATCCCTCCACTGACCTCCACCCCCCTCTGCCAATCCCTCCACTCAGTGTCCTCCACCCCTCTGCCAATCCCTCCACTGACCTCCACCCCCCTCTGCCAATCCCCCCACTCAGTGTACTCCATCCCCCTCTGCCAATCCCTCCACTGGCCTCCACCCCCCTCTGCCAATCCCTCCACTCAGTGTCCTCCACACCCCTCTGCCAATCCCTCCACTGGCTTCCGATTGCGCAACGGATCAAATTCAAAATCCTAACACTGACGTACAAAGCCGTCCACCATACTGCCCCGAACTACATCACTGACCTAATATCCAAGTACCGCCCAACACACACACTCCGCTCCTCACAAGACCTCCTTCTCTCTAGTTCCCTGGTCTCCTCCTCCCATGCCCGCCTCCAGGACTTCTCCAGGGTGTCACCCATCCTCTGGAACTCCCTGCCCCAACCCATCAGATTATCACCTACTCTCCTCTCCTTTAGGCGCACCCTGAAAACCCATCTCTTCAGGGAAGCCTACCCCACCCCCTGCTAACTTGCCGACCTCCTCCACTCTTCCTACCACTCCATCCCCCACAGCTATCTCCTCCTGTGCCACCATCCCCTCCCCCCTAGATTGTAAGCTCCAAGGATCAGTGCCCTCAATCCCCTCATGTATCACATTGTATTGGTATTGTTCTGTCACATGTTCTGTCCCCCTCTGTAATGTACAGCACTGAGCGAACTATTATAAATACTGTATAATAATAATAATAAACATCGATCAGATGGGAGATAGAGATACAAAGTAACATTGTTTATAAACATTAAACGGGCGAGAAAAAAAACAATGTTACTTTGTATCTCTATCTCCCGTCTGATCGATGTTTATAAACAATGTTACTTTGTATCTCTATCTCCCATCTGATCGATGTTTATAAACAATGTTACTTTGTATCTCTATCTCCCGTCTGATCGATGTTTATAAACAATGTTACTTTGTATCTCCCGTCTGATCGATGTTTATAAACAATGTTACTTTGTATCTATCTCCCGTCTGATCGATGTTTATAAACAATGTTACTTTGTATCTCTCCATCCCCCGTCTGATCGATGTTTATAAACAATGTTACTTTGTATCTCTCCATCCCCCGTCTGATCCATGTTTATAAACAATGTTACTTTGTATCTCTCTATCTCCCGTCTGATCGATGTTTATAAACAATGTTACTTTGTATCTCTCTATCTCCCGTCTGATCGATGTTTATAAACAATGTTACTTTGTATCTCTCCATCCCCCGTCTGATCCATGTTTATAAACAATGTTACTTTGTATCTCTCCATCCCCCGTCTGATCGATGTTTATAAACAATGTTACTTTGTATCTCTCTATCTCTGTCTGATCGATGTTTATAAACAATGTTACTTTGTATCTCTCTATCTCCCGTCTGATCGATGTTTATAAACAATGTTACTTTGTATCTCTCTATCTCCCGTCTGATCGATGTTTATAAACAATGTTACTTTGTATCTCTCTATCTCTCGTCTGATCGATGTTTATAAACAATGTTACTTTGTATCTCTCTATCTCCCGTCTGATCGATGTTTATAAACAATGTTACTTTGTATCTCTCTATCTCCCGTCTGATCGATGTTTATAAACAATGTTACTTTGTATCTCTCTATCTCTCGTCTGATCGATGTTTATAAACAATGTTACTTTGTATCTCTCTATCTCCCGTCTGATCGATGTTTATAAACAATGTTACTTTGTATCTCTCTATCTCCCGTCTGATCGATGTTTATAAACACTGTGTCAGACAGTCTTTTCTTTCTCAGCAGTAGCCATTACATCCGCTGTATTTACACAGCCACCCCTGACTGTCACTTTTACAGTCTGGAATTGCTGACAAGTGCGGCAGTAGCACAAGGGGCACTCCACATGCTCTGTGCACCTGCCTCTATGTACCTTATTGCGACCAATCAGAATCCATTTTCACCCTTTATGCCTGAATAAGGGGAGATTTCTACGTACCGAATTCGATGAAGGAGTACGGGCGAATGGCGGTGTTGATGTGAACCATCTCGTAGGTTGTGATGAACTCTTTCTGCAGCTCGTCCAGGAAGCAGAAGGCCAGGACGTTGGGGTAACTCTCGGAACACAGCATCATGTAACTGACCCCCAGAGAGGTGATAAAGCTGCGAACAGACAGACAGCTGATGAACGAACGATGAGACGAGCGACAATCTGTCCCCCTGAGCTCCATGTCCTGTCAGAATCACACGCTCAATGTCATGACATCCTGGGGAAGTGGAGACGCCGTGCTGGACCCCCCCCCCCATTGTATGTTCAGTCTGGAGGCGGGGTACAATCTGAATATTGGATTGGCTGCTTGTTCTAAATGGCGCCGTATACAAGTATTTAACCACTTCCCATCCGGCTGTTGTATATAAACGGCCAGACGGTGGCAGTGCAGGGGCGGGTGGCTGTTTATAAATGTCCTCCCCTCTCCCTGCCTGTGCACGCTCCCAGGGAGCGCGCAGCACCGCGATCCGGTGCCCGCTGCGTTCTCCGGACACAGTGGAACACCAATCGCTGTACGGGACCTCTGTGTGAAGTCCCCGCCAAGCAGGATAATGGAGAAGAGACCCTGGATCCACAAATACCCCCCGCCAAGCAGGAGAATGGAGAAGAGACCCTGGATCCACACATGCAACAGTCAAGCAGAACAATGCAGACCCTGATCCACACATGCACAACCCATGAGCAGAGCAATGAAGAAGAGACCCTGGATACACAAATCCCCCGCCCCAAGCAGAACAATAAAGAAGAGACTCTGGATCCACACATACCACCCCTCAAGAAGAACAATAGAGAAAAGACCCTGGATCCACGCATACCACCCCTCAAGAAGAATAGAGAAGAGACTCTGGATCCACGCATACCACCCCTCAAGAAGAATAGAGAAGAGACTCTGGATCCACACATACCACCCCTCAAGAAGAATAGAGAAGAGACTCTGGATCCACACATACCACCCCTCAAGAAGAACAATAGAGAAAAGACCCTGGATCCACGCATACCACCCTTCAAGCAGGACAATGGAGACGAGACTCTGGATCCACACATACAACCCTCAAGAAGAACAACAGAGAAGAGACTCTGGATCCACGCATACCACCCCTCAAGAAGAATAGAGAAGAGACTCTGGATCCACGCATACCACCCCTGAAGAAGAACAGAGAAGAGACTCTGGATCCACACATACCACCCCTCAAGAAGAACAATAGAGAAAAGACCCTGGATCCACGCATACCACCCCTCAAGAAGAATAGAGAAGAGACTCTGGATCCACACATACCACCCCTCAAGAAGAACAATAGAAAAAAGACCCTGGATCCACACATACCACCCCTCAAGAAGAATAGAGAAGAGACTCTGGATCCACGCATACCACCCCTGAAGAAGAACAGAGAAGAGACTCTGGATCCACGCATACCACCCCTCAAGAACAACAATAGAGAAAAGACCCTGGATCCACGCATACCACCCTTCAAGCAGGACAATGGAGACGAGACTCTGGATCCACACATACAACCCTCAAGAAGAACAACAGAGAAGAGACTCTGGATCCACGCATACCACTCCTCAAGAAGAACAATAGAGGAGACTCTGGATCCATGCATACCCCACCTCAAGAAGAACAATAGAGAAGAGACTCTAGATCCACACATACCACCCCTCAAGAAGAACAACAGAGAAGAGACTCTGGATCTACGCATACCTCCCCTCAAGAAGAACAATGGAGACGAGACTCTGGATCCACACATACCACCCCTCAAGAAGAACAACAGAGAAGAGACTCTGGATCCACACATACCACCCCTCAAGAAGAACAACAGAGAAGAGACTCTGGATCCACACATACCACCCCTCAAGAAGAACAACAGAGAAGAGACTCTGGATCCACGCATACCACTCCTCAAGAAGAACAATGGAGACGAGACTCTGGATCCACACATACCACCCCTCAAGAAGAACAACAGAGAAGAGACTCTGGATCCACACATACCACCCCTCAAGAAGAACAACAGAGAAGAGACTCTGGATCCACACATACCACCCCTCAAGAAGAACAACAGAGAAGAGACTCTGGATCCACGCATACCACCCCTCAAGAAGAACAATGGAGACGAGACTCTGGATCCACACATACCACCCTTCAAGCAGGACAATGGAGACGAGACCCTGGATTCACAAATACACGGACATGAATTGACTCACTTTATGGTGTGTGGTCCCCTTTTCATGCTGCATCGGTCTGGGAGTTGCTCCAGCTTTCTAGAAACCACTTTCAGGTACTTCTTCGTCTCCTGGACAGACATGTTTTGTTCGTGGTCTGTGGAGGCCGACAGTGGGAGCCCATCTCTGGCGCGGACCACCGAGGCAAACAGAATGACAGACATTTCCTGCGACGTTCACTCTGGAGGCTACACAAACACAAGACAGGAGAACCATCAATAAAATACCTCTCTGGAATCTCTGGACCAAACCAAATTCTAGAATTAAAGGGTCGGCCCACCCGAAAAACACATTTCAGGAAGTGGAGAATGCGCCGTGTCACCTTCTGGCCTTACCTATCCAATATCTTGGAGAACCTCTCTGCCATAGTTATGTGTCTAACCTGGAATTTGGGGTGATTGCACACTCCACCCCCCCCATGACGATCCTGCTCCTCCCTCCTGCACACTCTATAATGAATGCAGATGAAAAATTCAGCAGAGAGGAGATCCCTTGTGATGGTGCTAGGGTTGTCACCCGGCTAGTCGAACTTTGGGCTTGCGACCACGGAATGAACCAGAAAGAGACCAAAGTCTGAGATTTCTTTCTCCTGTATGGTGGCAACTCTAAATGGTTCCTCAGGTGTGCAGAACCCGGGACACAACGCAGAGGTCCAACCACAGGAGTACACAGCTATCAAAGAGTAAAATATCAATGTAGAGTGACCCTTAAGGCCGGCCATACATGGGTCGATTTCACTGTTCAACAAATTTTTATTTTTTGCCAGTTTTGGAAACAAAAGGATCCATTTCTTAATGAATTTCACATTCTGAGTTCAAATATAACAATGAAATTTGTCAATTGGCTCTAGTTTTTCTGTAAACGGAAAGTTTTCTACTATAGGCGTAATGACTACATAATGCACAATAATTATATAGATAGATGTCTTTCCACAAATATAAAGCAAGTGATATGACTACATAACAGCCTAAATGGCAGAATATATTGCATAGGATTACCAAGAAAAATTATAGCCATAAGCTAAGTTGAATCATTTTAATACTTAGGATTCTCACTAGTTTTGTCTTCAGTTTGTGTCGGTTTTGCTTCTCTTGGCTTTTCTCTTGTATTCGAGGAAAGGGCTATCTCTTACAACTGCACGTGACGACACGCTTCAGGTTCTTCCTCACTTGACTCAACCACGAAGGATTCTGGTGCTTTAGGAATTGGTAGCCCCTCTCCATGAGGAACTGGACGTATTGCCGATGGAATATTTGGATAGTGCACAGATAACTTTTTCTTCTTATTTAGCCCTTTTACAATTGGAGGCACCATACAAAAGTAACAATTACTAACATGATCTGTTGGCTCTCTCCAAATCATTGGCACAGCGAAAGGCATAGATGCCTTTTTTCCATTCAACCATTGCTCCAGTGCCGTCCCACAAGAATTGCAGCATATATGTGGTGCCCAGCTCTTGTCCTGGTCTCCTATCTTGCAGCCAAAATACAAGTTGTAGGCTTTCTTAACCCCTTGACGCCGACGTAACACAAATATGCGGCCTCACGGACCTGGGCTTTTTTCCGTGGGGCCGCATATTTGCGTACCTGTCTTTGTGTTGGGAGCGCGCCCCTCAGCGCGCTCCCAGCACCGAGACCGCGGTGTCACTGAGAGCACCGGGTCCCGTTCTAACGATCGGGACCCGGGACTCCCGGGTCACATGATCGCTGTGATAGCCTCTGATTGGCTATCACAGTGATCAGTCACTGTGCAGCCCGGCCCCCTTGTTTTTTTTTCTCTCTCTCTCTATGAATGGAGAAGAGAGATACATTGTATCTCTCGAACTCCTGTCAGAGAGAAGAAAAAAAAAAGTTTGTAAAAAAAAAAAAAAAAAGATAAATAAATAAATATTAAAAAAATAAAATAAAAAATAAAAAAAAATACCTAGATCAAGGTTGGATCTAGTTCAGTGCCAGGGTTAGTGTTTAGGTCAGGGTCAAGGTCAAAGGTCAGGGTCAAGGTCAAAGGTCAGGGTCAAAGGTCAGGATTTAAATAAAAATTGGTATCAGTGTCAGTTAGTGTTAATGTCAGTGTCAGTTAGTGTTAGTGTGTTTTAGGTAAAAAAAAAAAAAAAAAAAAAAAAAGACAAAAACAAAATGCGCACTATGGTTTCTGGGCTGTACTACGGGTACAAACAACAAATAACATACACATATATGGTATCGCTGCGATCGTCAAGAGCTGGAGAATTTATTTTGGGTTGCTCTTTGGTGGTAGGTTATGGTCATAACAAGAAACACATAGCTAAATAAAAAAAAAAGGATTTTTTTTTACTATTTTTGGCCAGTTTTCCTTTGATAATAAAAAAAAATCAGGAGATATCCATTACCATTTACCACCAAATGAAGGCCCAATTTATCCTGAAAGAATCAAGGTATAATCCACCCGGATGTGCAAAGTAGTTGTGATGATATGTACGGTTTTGCTATCACATGTCAACGGTGCAGAATTGTGCTTAGGCATTTAGATTTGTTTTACCCTTAGGCGTGAAGGGGTTAATCATTCCTGTTATCCTCCTTTTTTGTGAGATAAAAGTTATTTCACCGCAGATATAGCAGAAATTATCTGCTTTATTCACACAAGTTGGAGGCATTACTGAGTAGCCTATATAAGCAGAAAACCAAATGTAAAGACGAACTCCAATCAGCTACAGATACTGCAGCTTTTATGCAGCGAAGTGATGCAATTAAAGGCCAATATTGCATCATCTCAGTATACAGGACATTTTCTATCGGTCACCAGTATCAATTGCGCAATATGCAGCTGAAGTTGCATCATCATTTTGAATGGCTTACGTCATTAGATGGGTGACTATATCATGGAAACTAGAGCCAATCAACATTTTTTAGGGTCATTTTCAGCACCCCAAAATTATGTAAGATTAGCTCATTTTATGCCCAAAACTTTTTACCTGTTGAACAGTGTTTCCAAACGATTTTCGTTCAAAAATTGGACCTAGGAATAATTGTCCAATTTTCGCTCTGTTAGTGGGGCAATGGCATCGGCCGGTTTTCATGGTTCCTCCCCATTTCGTTTCTTGGGCGTGCTGGAAAATGCATGAAAAACGACCGATTTTCGAAATCATTGGTGGCACCGTCGGATTACAGAACAAACAACGTTTTCGATTGAAAAATTGTTTGGAATTCGACCCCTCTATGGCCTGCATTTGAAACTGAGTTAAAGAGTAACTCCACATTTAAAAAATAAACGCTCCCCTCCCCCCCCTCCCCGGGGGATCTATGTACATTGCAGGGATTGTACCAAACTTTGTAGCAGATTCCTGTCTCTTGTTATTCTGAAGAAACAGCGGTTTGTTTCTCTGTGTCCATGTGCGGAATGAATGTAACGGGAGGGACTTTATAGTCATCAGTCAGCTGCTGCAGGTTCTAATGAGGAAAGTGGCGGGGTCTGCATCCCTTTACCCTAGATTCACACTTATGCAGCTGTGCGGGCCATGTTTTGCGTGGGCACAAGAGCCCATTCATTTGAACGGACTCCCGTGCCCGTGAAACACAGGGAAAGAAGTCCTCGCACTACTTTGGAAAACGCAGCCGAGGTTCCCAGTACAGTTGCGTTTCCCAGTGCGGGCGGCGTGCCATTAGAACTAATGGCACCCGCCCTTGGGTCTGCAATTCTCTGTGCGGGTGGTGCGGCTGCATGGATTTTCGTGCGGATCCGCACAGATTTGAACCTAGAGTTAGATGTGAATTCCCTTTGGGAGTATCTTGCCAAAAATGACATTTTTGTTGCAGGGGATGCCAAAAATCTGACTTGCATCTCAGTGCAGACTTCTGGGAAATCAGTCAGCCAATCACACAAGCAGGAAATCACATTTCTGGAGGGGGCGGTGGGCAATCCCAACACCATCTGTGTACAGAACACCCCCAGGTAGCCATATTGAATTTGACTGAAAATTGCAGCGTTATCAGATTGAAAAGGAAAGATCATTTTTAGTAACATTCAGTTTTAATATAACTTGTGTCACATTTGTATATGTTATATATATATATATATTTATTTTTTTATTATATACCGTATTTGCCGGCGTATAAGACGACCCCCTACTTTTCCTGTTAAAATATAGGGTTTGAGCTATACTTGCCGTATAAGACTACCCCTCTTCCAACACACACCAAATAAAAATGAAAAAACATCAGATTTGATTTCAGTATGGTATTCCAATGATGGGGCACTATTCCTCCCACTGACACCAATGATGGGACACTATTCCTCCCACTGACACCAATGATGGGGCACTATTCCTCCCACTGATACCAATGATGGGGCACTATTCCTCCCACTGACAACAATGATGGGGCACTATTCCTCCCACTGACACCAATGATGGGGCACTATTCCTCCCACTGACAACAATGATGGGGCACTATTCCTCCCACTGACACCAATGATGGGGCACTATTCCTCTCACTGATACCAACGATGGGGCACTATTCCTCCCACTGACACCAACGATGGGGCACTATTCCTCCCACTGACACCAATGATGGGACACTATTCCTCCCACTGATACCAATGATGGGACACTATTCCTCCCACTGACACCAATGATGGGACACTATTCCTCCCACTGACACCAATGATGGGGCACTATTCCTCCCACTGACACCAATGATGGGGCACTATTCCTCCCACTGACACCAACGATGGGGCACTATTCCTCCCACTGATACCAATGATGGGGCACTATTCCTCCCACTGACACCAATGATGGGACACTATTCCTCCCACTGACACCAATGATGGGACACTATTCCTCCCACTGACACCAATGATGGGGCACTATTCCTCCCCACTGACACCAATGATGGGGCACTATTCCTCCCACTGACACCAACGATGGGGCACTATTCCTCCCACTGACACCAATGATGGGGCACTATTCCTCCCACTGATACCAATGATGGGGCACTATTCCTCCCACTGACACCAATGATGGGGCACTATTCAGGGGTTGAAAAGTCGTCTTATACGTCGGCAAATACGGTATTTGCTATTTTTTTTTCTTAGAAAAGCATCAGAAATAAAGTTCATGTGTAGCTGTAGAAGCCAAGTCTTGGGTCATGTGATCTCAACATGACAAGTTGAGTCACATGACCGATGGCGATTCTGAATTGTGAACACCAATGTCAACGATGTCCCGGCATACTGACATCACAACTGTGTCCTCTCGCTGGAGGTCCCCGGGATCTGCTGACTGCAGCAGTGTAGCTACACAGATCACATCAACAGAGCTGAGTCTGTCAATCACAGGCTGCGTGCTGCAGCTCCCTCCGGTGTCACCCTTATATCTCTTGGTGGCAGGAAAACTTGTGAGAAGTGACGTATGCAGATAGCAGAGGAAGGAGGCAGCAAACAGAAAGGACACTTATTCCCTGATCGCACCGGTGTGACTTGTCATGCGATTTGATAGTGATTACTCGCCGGCGCCCAGTGATTACTGACGATCTCTGACGGGGAGGAGGACTGTTTTGTTTACTAACAGTCCTCCTTCCCTGTCGGCTCAGGCACACTGCACAGCACAGCCATCCAAAGCAGTGTGATTACAGTGAAGCACACAGACCCCGCCCCCTAGTAAAACACTCCCAGCACACAGTTAACCCTTTGATGGCCCCTCATGTTAACCCCTTCCTGCCCAGTGCCATTAGTACAGTGTCAGTGCTTTTATTTTAGCGCTGATCACTGTATTGGTGTCACCAAATCAGTGCCCCCCGGCATCAGAATGCCCGCTGCAATCCCGCTGTAAGTCGCTGATCGCCGCCATTACTATTAAAAATTTTTAAAAAATTCCAGTATCTTTCCCGCCATTTGCAGTCGCTATAACTTTCACGTAAACCAAATAATTTACACATATCGGGTTTTTTTTTTTAAGCAAAGACACGGAGTGGAATACATTTTGGCCGAAATTTATGACGAAATTTGATTCTTTCAATTATTTTACTGGACATGTTTAACCCCTCGCCTACCGGGCACTTCTACCCCCTTCCTGCCCACCGGGCACTTCTACCCCCTTCCTGCCTACCGGGCACTTCTACCCCCTTCCTGCCTACAGGACACTTCTACCCCCTTCCTGCCCACCGGGCACTTCTACCCCCTTCCTGCCTACCAGACACTTCTACCCCCTTCCTGCCCACCGGGCACTTCTACCCCCTTCCTGCCCACCGGGCACTTCTACCCCCTTCCTGCCCACCGGGCACTTCTACCCCCTTCCTGCCCACCGGGCACTTCTACCCCCTTCCTGCCTACAGGACACTTCTACCCCCTTCCTGCCTACCGGGCACTTCTACCCCCTTCCTGCCTACAGGGCACTTCTACCCCCTTCCTGTCTACCGGACACTTCTACCCCTTTCCTGCCTACCGGACACTTCTACCCCCTTCTTTACCAGGCCAATTTTCAGCTTTCAGCGCTGCCGCACTTTGATTGACAATTGCGCGGTCATGCAACATTGTACCCATATGAAATTTTGATCATTTTTTTCTCACAAATAGAGCTTTCTTTTGGTGGTATTTAATCGCTGCTGGGCGCTTTACTTTTTGCGCTATAAATAAAAAAATTGCAAAAAATTTGAAAAAAAAAAAAAAAGTTTCTTTGTTTCTTTTATAAAATTTTTCAAACAGGTATTTTTTCTCCTTCACTGATGTGCGTTGATGAGGCAGCACTGATGGGCACTGATAGGCAGCACTGATGGGCACTGATAGGCGGCACTGATAGGCAGCACTAAAGGGCACTGATAGGCAGTACTAATGAGGTGGCACGGATAGGCGGCACTAATATGCAGCACTGATAGGCGGCACTGATAGGTGACACTGATGATGGGTACTGATAGACGGCACTGACTGGCATCACTGCTGGGCACTGACTGGCAGCACTGCACTGGTGGGTGGCACTGGTGGGCAGCACTGGTGGGTGGGCACAGGTGGGTGGCACTGGTGGGCACAGGTAGGTGGCACTGCAGAGTGGCACAGGTGGGCACAGGTAGGTGGCACTGCTGGGCACAGGTGGGTGCACTGCTGGGCACAGGTGGGCGCACTGCTGGGCACGGGTGGGCGGAACTTGCAAGTGGCACTGCTGGGCACCGATCATCAGGGCACTGATCATCAGTGACCCTGATGATCGGTGCCGATCCCCGCTCTGACAACTGCCGGTTCTCGGCAGTACTTTCCTCACGATCTGACAGCGTGAGGAAAGTGCAGCCGAGAACCGGCACTTGCATTTCCCTCTGATCAGCGTGTCATTGGACACCGCTGATCAGGTGGTAAAAGGCCGCTGTGATTGGCCTTTTACCACATCACGTGATCAGCTGTGTCCGTAGGACACAGCGATCACGGAGATCGCCGGGTGCGCACCCCCTGGGGCGTGCAGGAGAGCGCGTTCTGGGAGGACGTCATATGACGTCCACCCAGAACTGGCCGGCCGCAGTGCAGCCGTCATTCGGCTATCTGCGGTCGGCTACTAGTTAATAGCAAAAAGTCAAAAAATTTTGTTTTTTTTTCCCTCAAAATTGTCTTTATTTTTTTTCTATAGCGGAAACAATAAAAAAAATGCACAGGTGATCAAATACCACGGAATGAAAGTTAAATTTGTGGGGAAAAAAAGTAAGTAAATTTCATTTGGGTGCGGCGTTGCATGAACGCGCAATTGTCAATTAAAGTAACAACGAAAAAAAATGGCCTAGTCAGGAGGGGAAGGGGGAATCCTCTGGAGGGCGAGGGGTTAACCCCTTCATGCCGGCGCCTCCCGGCCCTTTAAGGGTTTCAGAAACTGGGAGGCGGGGCGACGTTTAGGGTCATGAGATCGCCATGACGTGCCGTCACGGCAGTCACACGATCAGGAAAGGTCCCGATCAAAAAAGGAGATCGGGACCTTTCCGTGAGTACCGGACATGTGCGCAGGGCGCACGCTCTCAGCACATGTTCTTTTTTAATAGAACGCAAATGTGCGGCCGCTCAGCCCAGACGCCAGGAGGACGCACATTTGCGTTCAGTCTGCGTGAATAGGTTAAAGTGAAACTACAGTCAAAAAAAAAAAAAATATGCAGCTCTGTTTACACTCTGACACTTCATGTGTGCGAGGATAGACTGCACTGCTGCACATGCATGGGAGTGACGTCATCCCGCACCGACTAATCCAGACAGCTGAAGACGATGCCAGTCCCGGCGAGGGTCCTCACAGGTGTCGGGTCGTTGGAATGATTCAGTATTTTTGCCTGTAGTTCTGCTGTAACGAGTAAGAAAAAAAAACATGGGGGGGTGGGGGTGTAAGTGGGGCACCTACCTGTGGAAGCCCCTAGAATTAGGATTGTACCAGAATAGGGTCCCCCCCCCCACGCTCGGCAAGGCTTGTTATCTATTTATCATGCAGTGAAGGACTCTGGGAGATCTGACAGTTCTTGGCACAGTGTTCTCTACAGATGTCCATGCCGCAGGTGAGTTGTGTGTACAGGACGGGCTGGAAGGAGAGAGCAGAGAAATGAATCTTCATCTGCAGGCAACCGGGTTCTGGGGCTCCAAAACGCAGAAAACCACATGACCCTCCTTCATAGTTAGTCTGCCTGAAAATCAGACAAAAGTCCATCCAGTTCAGCCATAAAAAACAAAAGAAAAAAAAAAAGTTATAATCCTACAGCCACGGTGGATCCAGAGGAAGGCAAAAAACCCAGCAAAGCACGATCCAATTTGCTCCTGCAGGGGAAACATTCCTGATCCCCCGAGAGGCAATCGGATATTCCCTGGATCCACGTTCCCTATAAATGTTATATCCAGTTATATTCTGTGTATCCAAGAAAGGATCCAGGACTTTCCTACAGCAATCCACTGAGCCGGCCACAACCAACTCTGGAGGGAGTCTATTCTACATTCTCACAGCTCTTACTGTGAAGAAACCTTTCCGTGTTTGGAGATTAAATTTCATTTCCTCCAGATGTAAAGAGCGCCCCCTTGTCCTCTGTGATGACCTCAGGGGGAATAACTACACCGAGTTCACTATATGAACCACTGATGTATTATACATGGAGATCATATCCCCCCCTTATATATTATACATGGAGATCATATCCCCCCCTTATGTATTATACATGGTGATCATATCCCCCCTTATGTATTATACATGGAGATCATATCCCCCCCTTATGAATTATACATGGAGATCATATCCCCCCCTTATGTATTATACATGGAGATCATATCCCCCATTATGTATTATACATGGAGATCATATCCCCCCTTATGTATTATACATAGAGATCATATCCCCCCTTATGTATTATACATGGAGATCATATCCCCCCTTATGTATTATACATGGAGATCATATCCCCCCTTATGTATTATACATGGAGATCATATCCCCCCTTATGTATTATACATGGAGATCATATCCCCCTTATGTATTATACATGGAGATCATATCCCCCCCCCTTATATATTATACATGGAGATCATATCCCCCCTTATGTATTATACATGGAGATCATATCCCCCCCTTATGTATTATACATGGAGATCATATCCCCCTTATGTATTATACATGGAGATCATATCCCCCCTCATGTATTATACATGGAGATCATATCCCCTCCTTATGTATTATACATGGAGATCATATCCCCCCCTTATGTATTATACATGGAGATGATATCCCCCCCTTATGTGTTATACATGGAGATCATATCCCCCTTATGTATTATACATGGAGATCATATCCCCCCTCATGTATTATACATGGAGATGATATCCCCCCCTTATGTGTTATACATGGAGATCATATCCCCCCCTTATGTATTATACATGGTGATCATATCCCCCTTATGTATTATACATGGAGATCATATCCCCCCTTATATATTATACATGGAGATCATATCCCCCCCCCTTATGTATTATACATGGAGATCATATCCCCCCCCCCCTTATGTATTATACATGGTGATCATATCCCCCCTTATGTATTATACATGGAGATCATATCCCCCCCCCTTATGTATTATACATGGAGATCATATCCCCCCCCCCTTATGTATTATACATGGTGATCATATCCCCCCTTATGTATTATACATGGAGATCATATCCCCCCTTATGTATTATACATGGAGATCATATCCCCCCTTATGTATTATACATGGTGATCATATCCCCCTTATGTATTATACATGGAGATCATATCCCCCCTTATGTATTATACATGGAGATCATATCCCCCCTTATGTATTATACATGGAGATCATATCCCCCCTTATGTATTATACATGGAGATCATATCCCCCCTTATGTATTATACATGGAGATCATATCCCCCCCTTATGTATTATACATGGAGATCATATCCCCTCTTATGTATTATACATGGAGATCATATCCCCCCTTATGTATTATACATGGAGATCATATCTCCCCCTTATGTATTATACATGGAGATCATATCCCCCCCCCTTATATATTATACATGGAGATCATATCCCCCCCTTATGTATTATACATGGTGATCATATCCCCCCTTATGTATTATACATGGAGATCATATCCCCCCTTATGTATTATACATGGAGATCATATCCCCCCTTTATGTATTATACATGGAGATCATATCCCCCCTTTATGTATTATACATGGAGATCATATCCCCCCCTTATGTATTATACATGGAGATCATATCCCCCCTTATGTATTATACATGGAGATCATATCCCCCCCTTATGTATTATACATGGAGATCATATCCCTCCTTATGTATTATACATGGAGATCATATCCCCCCTTATGTATTATACATGGAGATCATATCCCCCCTTATGTATTATACATGGAGATCATATCCCCCCTTATGTATTATACATGGAGATCATATCCCCCCTTATGTATTATACATGGAGATCATATCCCCCCTTTATGTATTATACATGGAGATCATATCCCCCTTATGTATTATACATGGTGATCATATCCCCCCTTATGTATTATACATGGAGATCATATCCCCCCTTATGTATTATACATGGTGATCATATCCCCCCTAATGCATCATACATGGAGATCATATCCCCCCTTATGTATTATACATGGAGATCATATCCCCCCCTTATGTATTATACATGGAGATCATATCCCCTCTTATGTATTATACATGGAGATCATATCCCCCCTTATGTATTATACATGGAGATCATATCCCCCCTTATGTATTATACATGGTGATCATATCCCCCCCTTATGTATTATACATGGTGATCATATCCCCCCTTATGTATTATACATGGAGATCATATCCCCCCCTTATGTATTATACATGGAGATCATATCCCCCTTATGTATTATACATGGAGATCATATCCCCCCTTATGTATTATACATGGAGATCATATCCCCCCTTATGTATTATACATGGAGATCATATCCCCCCTTATGTATTATACATGGAGATCATATCCCCCCCTTATGTATTATACATGGAGATCATATCCCCCCCCCCTTATGTATTATACATGGAGATCATATCCCCCCTTATGTATTATACATGGAGATCATATCCCCCCTTATGTATTATACATGGAGATCATATCCCCCTTATGTATTATACATGGAGATCATATCCCCCCTTATGTATTATACATGGAGATCATATCCCCTTTATGTGAACCAGTTTTCAAATGGGTTCAAGCGTTTGGGCGAATCCGGTTAGTTTCGAAGAAGAGAATGAACAAGATGGTGAATTTGGGTGTATCTGAAGATCTCAAGAGCAGGAAGCTGCCAGTGCTCCCGTAGCTATTCAAAAGACTTGAAACCATCAAGTCCCATAAGTTCAAATTCATTTTTATTTCCTCTGTCCCTCCACCACCGGCAAGCCGCTGGGTTGTCATAAGAATTAAGGGGTGTTCAAGATGCCTGAGAGAGGCAAATAAGACAAGATCAAAAGGGGCGAAAACTTTCCTTTGGGCCTTAGTCAAAGAGAGGATTGGCTTGTTAAGCAGGGCCTCCTAGGGGGTCACACACTAAGAAGACTTCTAAAATTGATCTAACCATAGACTAGACCCGGGTCCAGAAACGCAGAGCCTTCGGGCAGGGCCACCAAATATGGAAAAAAGGTGCCTGGTTCCCTACCTGAAGAAACCAAGGGAATGAATTTGGCTGTCCGTTCAAGGTCATATACCAGCGAGAAAGCAACTTTATGGCATTTTCTTGGGCAAATATGCTCTGGGAACATTTCAATAAGTCAAGCCATATTTGGTTCCAACCGGACTGGTCCAGGGTTCTACCCAAATCAGCTTCCCCTTTCGAAACGTAGGGAAGTGTGCGAGGCCCCATGGTATCAGTCAAAGAAAAGAACAAATCAGACAATAGACTCTTTGGTGTAGGATCGTTACTGCACAGGTTTTCGAGTGGGTTCAAGCGTTTGGGCAAATCCAGTTCGTTTCGAAGAAGAGAATGAACAAGATGGTGAATTTGGGTGTATCTAAAGATCTCAAGAGCAGGAAGCTGCCAATGCTCCCGTAGACATTCAAAAGGCTTGAAACCATCAAGTCCATCATTTTTACTTCCTCTGTCCCGACACCACCGGGAAGCCGCTGGGTTGTCATAAGCAGGGAGGAATTGAGGGGTGTTCAAGATGACCGAGAGAGGCAAATGGGACGAGATCAAATGGGGCGAAATCTTCACCGAGTCCCGTAAGCACAGCGAATGTGTCAAGGTTGGATCTGAGAAAGGGTCCAGAGAAGGTGGTAAATAGGAAAGGGGGAGCAATCCATGATCGCGAAATGGGCCCAAATTTGCATCTCGGAGGACATTTTGAACCAGCCGAAGGACATCAAGTGGTTTTGGATAGTTTCAAACCACATACACCAAACAGCCCCTTCATGAATCAAATATCTTGAACAAAACGCCTGTCCGAAAAACGACCAGTAAAAATATACGCCCGGCTTTTGGCCCACTTACACAACTTCTCTAGATATCAGGAGGCATCTCAGCTCGGTTATTATTACACAATAAAAATGAAATACGTTTCGGAATAAATGGTTCTTTTACACTCCGTACTGTTGGCTGAGGATGTAAACTCTGAGATTTTATCTGGATAAAATACACCACCGGCCCGTCGCCACTTCCATTACCAAGCACATTAATAACTCAAACGGCTCAATAGAACACAATTTAATGAACTGCTGAAACTCAGGAAAAACCAACTCGGGTTTGCTGAAATCCAAGGAAGATTTAATGACAACATCCGAGATGTACGAGGAGCCGGCCGCTGAGCTCGGGGTGACTGACAGGACGAGGAGTCAGCAGATGTTCAGAGACGGCCTGCAGTTCGGAGACAGAAGGTGAGGAGAACGCACAGAACCGTTCTGCCAAGCCGCAATCTCTCCTAAGGACCGCTTCTAGAACTTCCCAACTGACACCAAAATCCGAAACTCAAACTATACACAGCTCAGGAATCCACTCCCACCTGGGCGGAGAGGCTGAGCACAGCTTAGGAGAGCAGCTTGGTGGATGGTGGCCAAGCCACAGCTTGAACACAGAGGACTCGGCTGGAAGTTTGTTTAGCAGTGGTAAGAGCCCTGAAAAGGGCCGAGGTGCAAAATCTAAGATACCGCCTGGTGTCTTCACCAGAGCTCCTAGTGGTGGAGATGTTAAGTTGAGGGCGGTATCCAGGTTGCGGTCCTCCAGCTGGGAGGGTACAGGTGCAGATATCGAGGCAGACTGGAATCACAGGGGAAACAGGCTGGAGCAGTGAGAATGGTAACAAGCTGCAGTGCAAAGAGAGACATGGAGGTGAAGGACAGAATGCAGGTAGGAGTGCAGGACACAGGTAGGGGACAACAAGGTAGGGAGAAGGCTGGGACAAAACTGGGAGCAAGGCTGGAACTGAACCGGGACACACTGGGAGAGAAAGACCGGAACTGAACCGGGAAACACTGGAAGAGCAAGGCCGGAACTGAACCGGGAAACACTGGGAGAGAAAGGCCAGAACTGAACCGGGACACACTGGAAGAGCAAAGCCGGAACTGTACCGGGACACACTAGAAAAGCAAAGCCGGAACTGAACCCGGACACACTGGAAGAGCAAGGCCGGAGCTGAACCTGGACACACTGGAAGAGCAAAGCCGGAGCTGAACCCGGACACACTGGAAGAGCAAGGCCGGAGCTGAACCTGGACACACTGGAAGAGCAAGGCCGGAACTGAACCGGGACACACTGGGAGAGAAAGGCCGGAACTCAACCGGGACACACTGGAAGAGCAAGGCCGGAACTCAACCGGGACACACTGGAAGAGCAAGGCCGGAACTGAACCGGGACACACTGGGAGAGAAGGCCGGGACACACTGGGAGAGAAAGACCGGAACTGAACCGGGAAACACTGGAAGAGCAAGGCCGGAACTGAACCGGGACACACTGGAAGAGCAAAGCCGGAGCTGAACCCGGACACACTGGAAGAGCAAGGCCGGAGCTGAACCTGGACACACTGGAAGAGCAAGGCCGGAACTGAACCGGGACATACAGAGAGCAAGGCTGGAACTGAACCGGGACACACTGGGAGAGAAAGGCCGGAACTGAACAGGGACACACTGGGAGAGAAAGGCCGTAACTCAACCGGGACACACTGGAAGAGCAAGGCCGGAACTCAACCGGGACACACTGGAAGAGCAAGGCCGGAACTGAACCGGGACACACTGGGAGAGCAAGGCCGGAACTGAACCGGGACACACTGTGAGAGCAAGACTGGAACCAAAGATCTGCCTGGGGAACACCACCCACGAAAACTCCACTTGGGGAACAATACCCACCAAAAATCCACCTGGACAGCATCACCCACCAAAAATCCACCTTGAGAACACCACCTACCAAAATGCCACCTGGGGAACACCACGCACCAAAATGCCACCTGGGGAACACCACCCACCAAAACGCCACCTGGTGAATACCAGGCACTAAAACACTACCTGGAGAACACCCAACAAAGCTAAGAGGCCAATAACTGGAAGAAGATATACAGATGAGTTGAGACCACCCCCCACCACAACGCCACCTGAAGATCACCAACCACCAAAACTCCACCTGATGAACACTATGAGGTGACCGTGTAGTCACAGAAGCACAAGGGCAGCCAATAGTTGGAAGAAGATATATACGAGGGCCGTTCAAGTCAAACCGGGACTTTTGAATTTATGTAATAAAAGAACTAATTTCAAAAAGTAGAAACTGCATTTATTTTTCAACATACTCCCCTGCTACATGTATACACTTATCCCAGCATTTAACTAATGCCTGGAAAGCTTCGGCACAGAAAGATTTGTCAGTACGCCTGAACCATCCTAGGACAGCCGGCTTCACATCGTCATTAGTGCTGAATGATGATCTCTGAGGAACTCTTTCAGGAGGTACAAACAGGTGGAAATCACCCGGAGCGGGTCCAGGTTGTAGGTGAGGTGTGGAAATACCTCGCAGTCGAGTTGCTGTAATATATATATTACAGGTGAAACTCAAAAAATGAGAATCTGGTGCAAAAGATAATTTATTTCAGTGCAGCAATTTAAAAGGTGAAACTAATATATGAGACTCATTCCATGCAAAGCAAGATAGTTCCAGCCGTGATTTGTCATCATTGTGATGATTATGGCTTACAGCTCATGAAAACCCCAAATCCACAACCTCAGAAAATGAGAATCTTGTGAAAAGGTGGAATAATCTCGGCTCAAAGTGTCCCACTCTAATCAGCTCATTCAGCCATAACACCTGCAAAGGGTTCCTGAGCCTTTAAATGGTCTCTCAGTCTGGTTCAGTAGGAATCACAATCATGGGAAAGACTGCTGACCTGACACCATCACTGACACCCTCCATAAGGAGGGAAAGACTCAAAAGGGAATTGCAGAAGAAGTTGGATGTTCCCAAAGTGCTGTATCAAAGCACATTAATAGAAAGTTATGTGGGAGGGAAAAGTGTGGAGGAAAAAGGTGCACAAGCAGCAGGGATGACCGCAGCCTGGAGAGGATTGTCAGGAAAAGGCCATTCAAAAGTGTTGGGGACTTTCACAAGGAGTGGACTGAGGCTGGAGTCAGTGCATCAAGAGCCACCACACACAGACGGATCCTGGACATGGGCTTCAAATGTCGTATTCCTCTTGTCAAGCCGCTCCTGAACAACAAACAACGTCAGAAGCGTCTTACCTGGGCTAAAGAAAAACAGACCTGGTCTGTCCTCAGTGGTCCAAAGTCCTCTTTTCTGATGAGAGCAACTTTTGCATCTCATTTGGAAACCAAGGACCCCAAGTATGGAGGAAGAATGGAGAGGCCCGAGGACCCCGAGTATGGAGGAAGAATGGAGAGGCCCAAGGACCCCGAGTATGGAGGAAGAATGGAGAGGCCCAAGGACCCCGAGTATGGAGGAAGAATGGAGAGGCACAAGGACCCCGAGTATGGAGGAAGAATGGAGAGGCACAAGGACCCCGAGTATGGAGGAAGAATGGAGAGGCACAAGGACCCCGAGTATGGAGGAAGAATGGAGAGGCCCAAAGACCCCGAGTATGGAGGAAGAATGGAGAGGCCCAAGGACCCCGAGTATGGAGGAAGAATGGAGAGGCACAAGGACCCCGAGTATGGAGGAAGAATGGAGAGGCCCAAGGACCCCGAGTATGGAGGAAGAATGGAGAGGCCCAAGGACCCCGAGTATGGAGGAAGAATGGAGAGGCCCAAGGACCCCGAGTATGGAGGAAGAATGGAGAGGCCCAAGGACCCCGAGTATGGAGGAAGAATGGAGAGGCACAAGGACCCCGAGTATGGAGGAAGAATGGAGAGGCACACACTGCAAGATGCTTGAAGTCCAGTGTGAAGTTCCCACAGTCTGTGTTGATTTGGGGAGCCATGTCATCTGCTGGTGTTGGCCCTCTGTGCTCCATTAAGTCCAGGGTCACCGCAGCCGTCTACCAGGAGATTTTGGAGCACTTCATGCTTCCTTCCGCAGACCAGCTTTATGGGGGAGCCGACTTCATTTTCCAGCAGGACTTGGCTCCGCCCACACTGCCAAAAGCACCAAAACCAGGTTCAATGACCGTGGGATTACTGTGCTTGATTGGCCAACAAACTCGCCTGACCTGAACCCCATAGAGAATCTATGGGGCATTGCCAAGAGAAAGATGAGAGACATGAGACCGAACAATGCAGAAGAGCTGAAGGCCGCTATTGAAGCATCCTGGTCTTCCATAACACCTCAGCAGTGCCACAGGCTGATAGCTTCCATGCCACGCCGCATTGAGGCAGTAATTGCTGCAAAAGGGGCCCAAACCAAGTACTGAGTACATATGCAGCTTCTACTTTTCAGAGGTGCGATATTGTTCTATGTACAATCCTTGTTTTATTGATTGCATGGAATATTCTCATTTTCTGAGATTGTGGATTTGGGGTTTTCATGAGCTGTAAGCCATAATCATCACAATGATGACAAATCACGGCTGGAACTATCTTGCTTTGCATGTAATGAGTCTCATATATTAGTGTCACCTTTTAAGTTGCTGCACTGAAATAAATGAATGAATGAATGAATGAATGAATGCACCAGATTCTCATTGTTCCGGTTTCACCTGTATGTAATGTAATCGCATGCCATTCTTTCCACCCACCAAAGATCTGCCTGAAGAACACCATGGCGACGTCCTGGTATAAGGGCTGCAAGCCCGGCGTGGTCGCGGTATGACGGCTCCGAGTCCGGCTTGGTCCCGGTATGATGGCTCCGAGTCCGCCGTGGTCCCGGTATGACGGCTCAGAGCCCGGCGTGGTCCCGGCATGACGGCTCAGAGCCCGGCATGACGGCTCAGAGCCCGGCGTGGTCCCGGCATGACGGCTCAGAGCCCGGCGTGGTCCCGGCATGACGGCTCAGAGCCCGGCGTGGTCCCGGCATGACGGCTCAGAGCCCGGCGTGGTCCCGGCATGACGGCTCAGAGCCCGGCGTGGTCACGGCATGACGGCTCAGAGCCCGGCGTGGTCACGGCATGACGGCTCAGAGCCCGGCGTGGTCACGGTATGACGGCTCAGAGCCCGGCGTGGTCACGGTATGACGGCTCAGAGCCCGGCGTGGTCACGGTATGACGGCTCAGAGTCCGGCGTGGTCACGGTATGACGGCTCAGAGTCCGGCGTGGTCACGGTATGACGGCTCAGAGTCCGGCGTGGTCACGGTATGACGGCTCAGAGTCCGGCGTGGTCACGGTATGACGGCTCCCAGTCCGGCGTGGTCACGGTATGACGGCTCAGAGTCCGGCGTGGTCACGGTATGACGGCTCCCAGTCTGCTGTGGTCCCCGTACAGCAGTTCCGAGTCCGGCGTGGTCCTGGTACAATGGTTCCGAGTCCGGCGTGGTCCTGGTACAATGGTTCCGAGTCCGGCGTGGTCCTGGTACAATGGTTCCGAGTCCGGCGTGGTCCCGGTATAATGGTTCCGAGTCCGGCGTGGTCACGGTATGACGGCTCAGAGTCCGGCGTGGTCACGGTATGACGGCTCAGAGTCCGGCGTGGTCACGGTATGACGGCTCAGAGTGCGGCGTGGTCACGGTATGACGGCTCAGAGTGCGGCGTGGTCACGGTATGACGGCTCAGAGTCCGGCGTGGTCACGGTATGACGGCTCAGAGTCCGGCGTGGTCACGGTATGACGGCTCAGAGTCCGGCGTGGTCACGGTATGACGGCTCCCAGTCTGCTGTGGTCCCGGTATGACGGCTCCCAGTCCGGCGTGGTCCCAGTACAACGGTTCCGAGTCCGGCGTGGTCCCAGTACAACGGTTCCGAGTCCGGCGTGGTCCTGGTACGTCTCCGTTCCGCAAGCAGTTAAGATTGGCGCGCAGTGCGTTATTTTCGGCCATTTTTGGGTGCAGTTTTTATGTAATTTGACTCGGTGGAGAAGATAATTTGTCGCGCAGGAAAACACGTGATGTCCGTCCCACAAAATGGACGCGTTTCACACATTTGGTGACGCAGCCGACGCCGGAGAGGAACCATATGCCACCCCTCCCCCCCCCATACTGGCCTGACTGGGTGCTGAACTCTGCCTGCAGGCCCCTTCCCCCCCACAGTGACGATGATGGCGGCACACAGGCGTCATAATCACAATAACAATGAGGAAGATGATGGGGAGGTCTGTACAAAGATGGCGGACAGCTCCCCGGCGGGCCCGTGCTGATAACAATAGGCCCCTCCCTCCCCGCTATACACACCCCCTCTCCGCTCCGTACCGGTTCTCCAGGCCGCGGCCCGATCCGTGACGTGTCACCCCCCGTCCGCCGCGCTGCATGCCGGGAGCGGAGGCCTCCGTCACTATGGAGACAGCAGCATCCAGGCGGCGCCACTGCAGGAATCACGGCACGTGACCAGATCCTGTTCACCTAACCGGCCTGAGCCCCGCCCACTCCACCGCTGTAATAGCCACTCCGGGCTGATGTTTCAGCGCTGCGGTGACTCCGCCCACTCCTCCTTCTGTACGGAGTACAAACATGGCGGCTGTGATTGGAGCCACGACTCTGGAAGTTTCCTCTAATAGGGGGAGCGGGGGACACGTGATCTCCACTGGAGCGCAGCCAATCAGCTTTTATAGTTCTGAGCCGTGTGATAGAAATGAGAGAAGTTGTTGGGTTGCTATGGGCGACAGCAGGGGGGGGGGGGGGAGTGAGGGCCCTCATCCACACATCTATAGGGGAGCTCTAATAGTGAATAGTGACTCCATAATGGTGGGTGTGGTCAGTGCTGACAACAGAAGTAATATGGAGTGCAGGAGTATGTAACAGAGAGTGCGGGGGTCAGGAGTATGTAACACAGAGTGCGGGGGTCTGTAGTATGTAACAGAGTGCGGGGGTCTGTAGTATGTAACACACAGAGTGCGGGGGTCTGTAGTATGTAACACACAGAGTGCGGGGTCTGTAGTATGTAACACACAGAGTGCGGGGGTCTGTAGTATGTAACAGAGTGCGGGGGTCTGTAGTATGTAACACACAGAGTGCGGGGTCTGTAGAATGTAACACACAGAGTGCGGGGGTCTGTAGTATGTAACACACAGAGTGCGGGGGTCAGGAGTATGTAACACACAGAGTGCGGGGGTCAGGAGTATGTAACACACAGAGTGCGGGGGTCAGGAGTATGTAACACACAGAGTGCGGGGGTCAGGAGTATGTAACAGAGTGCGGGGGTCTGTAGTATGTAACACAGAGTGCGGGGTCTGTAGTATGTAACACACAGAGTGCGGGGTCTGTAGTATGTAACACAGAGTGCGGGGTCTGTAGTATGTAACACACAGAGTGCAGGGGTCAGGAGTATGTAACACACAGAGTGCAGGGGTCAGGAGTATGTAACACACAGAGTGCGGGGGTCTGTAGTATGTAACACACAGAGTGCGGGGGTCTGTAGTATGTAACACACAGAGTGCGGGGGTCTGTAGTATGTAACAGAGTGCGGGGGTCTGTAGTATGTAACACACAGAGTGCGGGGTCTGTAGTATGTAACACACAGAGTGCGGGGTCTGTAGTATAACAGAGTGCGGGGGTCTGTAGTATGTAACACACAGAGTGCGGGGTCTGTAGTATGTAACACACAGAGTGCGGGGTCTGTAGTATGTAACACACAGAGTGCGGGGGTCTGTAGTATGTAACAGAGTGCGGGGGTCTGTAGTATGTAACACACAGAGTGCGGGGTCTGTAGAATGTAACACACAGAGTGCGGGGGTCTGTAGTATGTAACACACAGAGTGCGGGGTCTGTAGTATGTAACACACAGAGTGCGGGGGTCAGGAGTATGTAACACACAGAGTGCAGGGGTCAGGAGTATGTAACACACAGAGTGCGGGGGTCAGGAGTATGTAACACACAGAGTGCGGGGGTCAGGAGTATGTAACACACAGAGTGCGGGGGTCTGTAGTATGTAACACACAGAGTGCAGGGGTCAGGAGTTTGTAACACACAGAGTGCGGGGGTCTGTAGTATGTAACACACAGAGTGCGGGGTCTGTAGTATGTAACACACAGAGTGCGGGGTCTGTAGTATGTAACACACAGAGTGCGGGGGTCAGGAGTATGTAACACACAGAGTGCAGGGGTCAGGAGTATGTAACACACAGAGTGCGGGGGTCTGTAGTATGTAACACACAGAGTGCGGGGTCTGTAGTATGTAACACACAGAGTGCGGGAGTCTGTAGTATGTAACACACAGAGTGCGGGGGTCAGGAGTATGTAACACACAGAGTGCGGGGGTCTGTAGTATGTAGTCCCTCCTCTCCGCACCCCCATAACTCAATCATCCCATAGTGTTGGAATACAGACGTAACATTTGCAGAGACGCCCCCAATCAGGATCTCGCTGTGTATGGAGAGCTCACCGGGGATCACACGGGACGCTGACTGTAGCGGTGCAAACACAGGTATGCCTTTGGCAATGCAGCAGACCAGCTAAGCTCCGCCCCCGATGCCAGTGGTATCCATAGTAACGGGTCGCTGACTGCAGAGACACAGACTACGTGTCCAGCTACATCATGGCCTGATCCAATCCTGCTACCCATGGCAGTGGTATCCATGGTGATAGGGGCGTGTCACTGAGGGGAGGAGCCATGTACCGCTGTTAGGTTAGGTTCACATCAGTGCAGGTGGTGCCGCTGCGGGACCCTCAAATACCGGCAAACGCAACCAGAGAAACGGGGGGGGGGGGGGCATTAATCCTAACAGCACGCCACCTGCACTGGAAATCGCTTGTCCGCCATCTCTGCACGCCTATCAGACGCTTGCCCTCCGATCTCGGCACATTCCAGCTGCTCTCCAATGATGACTTCACTCCATCCGTGTGATAAAGTCATTGAATGTAATCAGCGCATTCTTTATTATCCTATTTTGATAAACAGCTACACTTAGCCGGTGCGCCCTCTGATCCTGTCATATGTGTGTTCCGTGTACTCAGGACTGGGATCATGGGAGCAGCAACCATCTCCAGCAGTGATATCTTGAAATGTAAAGTGTTACTAAACCCTGGACCCCGCATTCACCGTGTCCGCTCTCCCCGGACCCCGCATTCACCGTGTCCGCTCTCCCCGGACCCCGCATTCACCATATCCCCTCGCCCCGGACCCGGCATTCACTGTGTCCGCAGTCCCCGGACCCCGCATTCACCATATCTCCACTCCCCGGACCCCGCATTCAGTATATCCGCTCTCCCCGGACCCCGCATTCACCGTGTCCGCTCTCCCCGGACCCCGCATTCACCATATCCCCTCGCCCCGGACCCCGCATTCACCATATCCCCTCGCCCCGGACCCCGCATTCACCATATCCGCTCCCCCCGGACCCCGCATTCACCATATCCGCTCTCCCCGGACCCCGCATTCACCATATCCGCTCTCGCCGGACCCCGCATTCACCATATCCACTCTACCCAGACCCCGCATTCACCATATCCGCTCTACCCAGACCCCGCATTCACCATATCCGCTCTCCCCGGACCCCGCATTCACCATATCCGCTCTCCCCGGACCCCGCATTCACCATATCCGCTCTCCCCGAACCCCGCATTCAGTATATCCGCTCTCCCCGGACCCCGCATTCACCATATCCTCTCTCCCCGGACCCCGCATTCACCATATCCGCTCTCCCCGGACCCCGCATTCACCATATCCGCTCTCCCCGGACCCCGCATTCACCATATCCCCTCTCCCCGGACCCGGCATTCACCATATCCGCTCTCCCCGGACCCGGCATTCACCATATCCGCTCTCCCCGGACCCGGCATTCACCATATCCGCTCTCCCCAGACTCCGCATTCGCCATAGCCGCTGTCCCCGGACCCCACATTCACTATACGGAAAAACTCTCTAACAATACACACCAAACTGAGCATGTGCAGAGTGACTCCACACGATAATATCTTGTCAGGAGATAAGAGGGGGACACTGGAGGAAGGGGAGGATCAGAGACGACAGGATCAAACATCCTTTTTACACAATGCAGAGGATTAACCCCTTAGGTCCCACAGTGAGTATAACAAGTGCGCTTTACTGCATCTACAGACTGATTTCACTGCTGGGGGTTTAGTAACACTTTAAAGTACCATTCAGTTCCAGTTTGTACACCGTGTTCCAAATGATTCTGCAGATGATATTTTCTCATTTCCCTCAATAATTGATGTAAATAAGTCGGCAGAATTCTCAGGTGACAACTAGAAGAGGACAATTCACATTTTATTGAACAAACCTCCTAATGATAACAGGATTTGTGTTCCGGATTATTCCGCACAGGAAGTTTCCAAACACTTTCTAGGTTGTAAAGACCTGAAAATTGTCATTTGTTGTGTTTGCAGCAAATTTACTGAAATCAAAAGCTATTTCAATCCAACTTTTCCCAACATTGTAACTTTGTAACCATTTGAAGCGGTCACGTTACATTGTAACATAGGAGCCCTTATCTGATAGCAGATCACAAGTCTTCCATCCATTGAACTTGGCAGTTTTTGGACAGTTTCTGCTGGAATTTGTTTGCAAGATGTCAGAATAGCCTCCCAGCGCTGCTGTTTGGATGTAAACTGCCTGCCACCCTCATAGATCTTTTGCTTGAGGATGCTCCAAAGGTTCTCCATAGGATTGAGGTCAGGGGAGGATGGAGGCCACACCATGACTTTCTCTCCTTTTATCCCCATAGCAGCCATTGATGCGGAGGTATTCTTTGCAGCATGAGATGGTGCATTGTCATGCATGAAGGTGATTTTATTACGGAAAGCATAGTTCTTCCTTCTGTACCAGGGAAGAAAGTGGTCAGTCATAAACTCCACATACTTTGCAGAGGTCATCTTTACACTTTCGGGGGCTCTAAAGGGGCCGACCAGCTCTGTTCCCATGATTCCGGCCCAAAACATGACTCCACCACCGCCTTGCTGACGTCGCAGCCTTGTTGGAACAGGATGGCCGTCCACCAACCATCCACTACTCCATCCATCTGGACCATCCAGGATTGCACGGCACTCATCAGTGAACAGGACTGTTTGAAAATGAGTCTTCATGTATTTTCTGCCCAATGCAGCCGTTTCTGCTTGTGAGCGTTGGTTAGTGGTGGCCGAATAGAAGGTTTCTGCACAGTTGCAGGACTCTGGAGGACTCTACACCTTGATGTCCGTGTGACTCCAGAGGCACCAGCAGCTTCAAATATCTGTTTGCTGCTCTGTAATGGGATTTTAGCAGCTGCTCTCTTGATCCGATGCCTGGATCTGGCAGAAATCTTCCTCAATGTGCCTTTATCTGCACCAACCCGTCTGTGCTCTGAATCAGCCACAAATCTCTTCATAGTGCGATGATCACGCTTACGTTTTTCCTGAAATATCGAATGTTTTCATCCCTCGTCCAAGGCATCGAACTATTCCACTCTTTTCGGCAGCAGAGAGATCCTTTTTCTTCCCCATATTGCTGGAAAATGGCGCTCTGCTTAATAATGTGGAACTCCGTCCTTTAGGAGTTTGTCCTGAAATTGGGCTCCCCGGCCAATCTAATGATCACAGGTGTCCCAGATTGTTTTCAGTGATCAAAAGAGCCCTGACACACAATGCCATCCATGAGTTACACTGAAAAACAAAAGATTTAATCTTTGTGACACTTAAATAGAATTTGGAGAATAATTTGGAACGCGGTGTAAATGTTGATCCTGATGAGAGTTCTGAAGGCCACTTTAAACAAGCTGCTAGCAGGTTTTCGGTAAGCTTCGAGAGGTTCTGAAGCTTGCTAGCAGCTTGCTTACAGTGGCCATCAGCACTCCTATTAAGATCTGTGTTGAACATTTACAAAGTGGAGCCGTATTTCCCGTATTCTCTGTGTGCCCCAGCAGCTTCATAGCTATAAAATCGTTGAACGTTCCGTCCGCCTCCCAACCCCCACACAAGCAGACTCGGGCTTTGTTATCTGTAAAATAGTTTTTATTCTGAGATGACATAAATCACAAAAATGGGAATAACAGATTATTTTTCAGAACAAACACCTGAAACCTGAAATGACAAAAAAAGAAAAGAAAAGCAAAAAGAACGAAGAATTTGTATCGGACGTGAGAAACAATGTTGCAGATGCTTACAGATGAACAATGTAAACATAATTCCGCTCTTATTATGTACTCTGCATATCAAAAATACGGATGATTTCCCCTCCGGACTGCGTTCAGCCATAGGTACCACATTGTGACTTGCAGCTAAATGAAAGCCCCACCCCCCACCCCCCGGTCCCCAGTGATTGGCTTAGAGAAAAGAAAAAGAAGATTTGATTTTTGGCTTGTTCACCCGCTGGTTGCAGTCCAGACATTCTCTGAGAAATGTGTAAACCATCAGATAATAGAATCGCTGCATTGGAATGGTTCACCAGAAATGAAGCGTGTGAGTGTGTAGAGTCCCTGAGTGAAGCGATGCTGGCCCATCTCCCGGACCTGTCCTCTTTAATAGTAAACCCCCCCCCCCCCCCCCGCATACAGGCGGGTTCAAGGGTCCAGCAAATAACAGCAATTATCTTCCATGCAAAGAAAATTTCAGAAATAAAAAAAGGTTTTCTAGTGTAATCCTGGATCTGCTCACAGTATAAAAGGCAAAGGAAATGCATGTCAGTCCACACTCCCCACACTCCATAAATAGGGAATATGTCCATGAATAGGGAATGTGTCCATGGATAGGGAATGTGTGGATGAATAGGGAATGTGTCCATGGATAGGGAATGTGTCCATGGATAGGGAATATGTCCATGGATAGGGAATGTGTCCATGGATAGGGAATGTGTCCATGGATAGGGAATGTGTCCATGAATAGGGAATGTGTCCATGAATAGGGAATGTGTCCATGAATAGGGAATGTGTCCATGGATAGGGAATATGTCCATGGATAGGGAATGTGTCCATGGATAGGGAATGTGTCCATGAATAGGGAATGTGTCCATGAATAGGGAATGTGTCCATGAATAGGGAATGTGTCCATGGATAGGGAATGTGTCCATGGATAGGGAATGTGTCCATGGATAGGGAATGTGTCCATGGATAGGGAATGTGGCGATGAATAGGGAATATGTCCATGGATAGGGAATGTGTCCATGAATAGGGAATGTGTCCATGGATAGGGAATGTGTCCATGGATAGGGAATGTGTCCATGAATAGGGAATGTGTCCATGGATAGGGAATGTGTCCATGGATAGGGAATGTGTCGATGAATAGGGAATGTGTCCATGAATAGGGAATGTGTCCATGAATAGGGAATGTGTCCATGAATAGGGAATGTGTCCATGGATAGGGAATGTGTCCATGGATAGGGAATGTGGCGATGAATAGGGAATATGTCCATGGATAGGGAATGTGTCGATGAATAGGGAATGTGTCCATGGATAGGGAATGTGTCCATGGATAGGGAATGTGGCGATGAATAGGGAATATGTCCATGGATAGGGAATGTGTCCATGAATAGGGAATGTGTCCATGGATAGGGAATGTGTCCATGGATAGGGAATGTGGCGATGAATAGGGAATATGTCCATGGATAGGGAATGTGTCCATGGATAGGGAATGTGTCCATGGATAGGGAATGTGTCCATGAATAGGGAATGTGTCCATGAATAGGGAATGTGTCCATGAATAGGGAATGTGTCAATGAATAGGGAATGTGTCCATGAATAGGGAATGTGTCCATGAATAGGGAATGTGTCCATGAATAGGGAATGTGTCCATGGATAGGGAATGTGTCCATGGATAGGGAATGTGTCAATGAATAGGGAACATATCGATGAATAGGGAATGTGTCCATGAATAGGGAACATGTCGAATAGGGATGAATAGGGAATATGTCGATGAATAGGAGATATGTCAGGGAATATATATGTATATTGATGAATAGGGAATATGTTGCTCGATAGGAAATATATATCAATGAATAGGGAATATGTCGATGAATAGGGAATATATATAAATAAATAGGGAATGTGTCAATGAATAGGGAATATAATAGATGAATAGGGAATGTGTCCATGGATAGGGAATATGTTCATGGACAGGGATGAATAGGGAATGTGTCAATGAATAGGGAATATAATAGATGAATAGGGAATGTGTCCATGGATAGGGATGAATAGGGAATGTGTCCATGGATAGGGATGAATAGGGAATGTATGGATGAATAGGGAATGTGTCGATGAATAGGGAATGTATCGATGAATAGGGAATATGTCCATGAATAGGGAATGTGTCCATGAATAGGGAATATATCCATAGATAGGGATTGAATAGGGAATGTGACAATGAATAGGGAATATGTCGATGGATAGGGATGAATAGGGAGTATATGGATGGATAGGGATGAATAGGGAATGTGTCCATGGATAGAAATGAATAGCGAATGTGTGGATGGATAGGGATGAATAGGGAATGTATCAATGAATAGGGAATATATCAATGGACAGGGAATATGTGGATGGATAGGGATGAATAGGGAATATATCCATGGATAGGTATGAATAGGGAATGTGTCGATGGATAGGGATGAATAGGGAATGTATCCATGGATAGGGATGAATAGGGAATGTGTCGATGAATTGGGAATATATATAAATGAATAGGGAGGGAATGTGTGGATGAATAGGGAACCCCTCCCCAGATTTGGGCAATTTTTTTTTATTATAGAACACTTCTCCAGCATAGCCCCGCCCCCCACCCAATGGAATTGTCGCTCTTAAAGGAAATGTCCGGCTTTGTGATAATTTACTATTTAGCTATTAGCTTAAAGTGGATGTAAAGCAAAAACTTTTTTTTCCCGTTTTATATGGAATAGGGAAGGGTTAGGACCCCATTCAAGTTTTTTTTTTTTTTCCTTGCTGTGTCCCATGGGGGGAATTTCCCTTCCTTTCTCTGACACACCAGGAAGTGAGGGAAATCTCCTCCTACAGGAAGAGGCACCCCTGTTAGTAAATTTCCCCCTCCCCTTCCAGTGACAACTCCAACATGATGGACTTCCCCCTCTCTTTCTGTACTGGACAGCCGGACCCATTAATGGCAGGGTAGAGTCTGCCCTCCTGTATGGGGCCCGGGCCCCATCAGTTCACCAGGGGGGTGCAGGGACAGAGAGGGGACCCTTTCAATAATGTTGGGCTGTGGTTCTTATCAATTAAAGAAGTTCCCTGGGCCCCATCATCAGTCCCGGGGACAAAGAGGGGACAATTTTCCCAACTTGGCAGAATAGTCCTTTGTGCTCCGGACCTGAAACTTAAAGTTCTGGGCCTCTTCTACTATACTATACTGTGTCCTCAATTCAGTCCATTTACATCATTTCCTGATGAAGGGGACCAGTTTGGGCCCCTGAAACACGTTGGGTTCCCTATTTGGTCTTCTACCTGAACTTACATTGGAATAAATTTGCATCTGGCCTGTTAATTTGTGGTGTGGCACTTTAATCTTCTATCCATTGATCTGTACTACAAGCCAAGGAAATCGCCGGGATCAATTGGTGTTTATAAGCCACCAGCCTGGAAACCAAATGCCCCATCCAATTGGATCTCAATACCAATAGGACATCCCCGGGGTTGTCCACTTTTTCAAACTTTTTACCGCTTTGTCCCCTCTGGTGAGATTCCCCCTCTCTAGTTCTCTTGGTCACCATGGTCACTGGGACTAAAAGTGATGAAAAAAAAAAAATGTGAGTTGTCACTGAAACAGGAATAGTGAGGAAATCTTCCAATGGGGACACCAGTGCGGATGACTAACACTTCTCCACTATTGGACATCTCCTTTAAGGGGATCCCAGATTGAAACCAAATACCCATCATACTACAGAAGCTGCCAAAAGTGTTTCTGATCCTCAGGCTACAAATTCTGATACAATATGGCTACTATGCAGGAAATGGCCCCCAGGGGCCCCTGAGATGGGAGTAAAGGTTTGTGACAGGTCCCCTTTAAAATACATACTGCAGGTGGCCGATTTGTGAATAGGATCCAAAATGGCCGCTACGACGAGGACAACAGGTGCACTTTAAATTTCAGGAAGTTTTAACGATTAATCTTTTTTGGCAATAAAAAAAAAATAAAAAAAAATATCACAGTATCCCGACCCGCTAATCTCTATAGAACCAAGCAGAACCTACGCAGACAAAAAGCCCCGGCGCTGTCCGTGAACGACTTGCCGCGTGAACAGCTTGTGAACCTCCAGAAGCCGGAGCCAGCCAATGGCGGCCAGCAATGCACATTCCGCATCCTTACTGCCAAGAAAAGCGCCCGTGATTGGTTCTGCAGCTCCGTCAGCAACACGGACTTCTCTCAGGGGGTTCAGCAGTTGCTCGTGCAGCACAGATGACCAGGTGTGGATATGCTCATGCACCTAAAGAGACCCTGTCACCAAGGCCACCAGCCAACCTTCATCAGAGGCCGCTGCCGCAAAATACTTTTTTGCCGTTTTCGGGTATGGGGGAGGGAAGCATGTGACCCTCTCCCATCATGCAGTGCGGTCAATCGCTAGGACCAAACACTGGACTCTTAGGTTTGACAGGGGGCATATTATAGAAGCTGTGAAGGAGACTAGAGGTGGGCCGAGCTGTATTAGATCTGGTCACTTCGACTTGAACTGGCAAGGTGACAGGGCCTCTTTAATGGCCCCTAAAGGTAGGCAGCTCCCATTCCCCTCTGCTACAGTCAAATGTGAACCATTCTGGACCAGCACAGTTCCACCAACAGAACTTCCCCAACCACCACCAACACCTCTGTCCCATGCATGCCTATTGGCCAAGCAGACCGTCCATCACGGGGGTGGGAAAGCTTCAGTGGTGTCGGAGCTCTGCCTGTGCAGAAGAGCTGACAATCTACCATAGCGATGGTGGATGGCGGTATGTCCTCCTCTAGGTGCCAGCACTTCATACCCTCTATTGAACCCCTACAATGCATTTCCCTTAAAGTGTTAGTTCACATTTACAGAAAAAATGAAAAGGTGTGCTAACACCGTACACCCCAGACCCCCCTCCCCGCGGCCCCCGCTGCACTTACTTCCAGGGTTGCCAAGCTGTCAGCACCCCCCAGTTAAAAAAAAATGTTCTTCCTACTCTTCTCTGTGCAGCTATTCCAGGATGGACCAGATCGATTCGGATTGGTCAGTGATGTCGCTGCACAGAGAAGAGCCGGGATTTCAATTCAACGGACGTCTGGACCAGCTGCATAGGCACTGACAGCTCAGCATCCCCAGGTACAGCGGGGACCGGTGTGTGTGTGTGGGGGGGGGGGGGGTGTGGAGGGCGCCCGCTGTTCGTTCACCTTTTCCTGTAAAAGGTGAACCAACCCTTTAAATCATCCCGTCATCTGCACCAGAGGAAGCCGGATTCTTGTCCCGAAGGTCTAACTCAGCGTATTTCACCGGGAAGCCGCAACCTCACTGAGGCAAATGTGCAGCAAAAGTGCTGACCTCCTGGTGAGCGGATCACCCTCCCAGTCCCGCCCCCCCCTCAGGAGACAGTTTGTTCTGTGAATTCAGTAACTGAATACAACGTACTGCATAAAAATAATGATTAGGTATAAAAAAAAAGTAAACAAAAAATACAAATTAAAAAAAAAAAAAAAGTGGCTTCAATCTCCTTCAAATAATCAAGCTTGCATCTGTGAATGGAAGCCTCCCCCAGTGGGACCCATATTCAGGACCTGCGGGCCGCTGCGCTACATTGGACAGGACCGCCCATAGTGGGGGGATCTCAATGCGCTACATTGGACAGGACCGCCCATAGTGGGGGGATCTCAATGCGCTACATTGGACAGGACCGCCCATAGTGGGGGGATCTCAATGCGCTACATTGGACAGGACCGCCCATAGTGGGGGGATCTCAATGCGCTACATTGGACAGGACCGCCCATAGTGGGGGGATCTCAATGCGCTACATTGGACAGGACCGCCCATAGTGGGGGGATCTCAATGCGCTACATTGGACAGGACCGCCCATAGTGGGGGGATCTCAATGCGCTACATTGGACAGGACCGCCCATAGTGGGGGGATCTCAATGCGCTACATTGGACAGGACCGCCCATAGTGGGGGATCTCAATGCGCTACATTGGACAGGACCGCCCATAATGGGGGGATCTCAATGCGCTACATTGGACAGGACCGCCCATAATGGGGGGATCTCAATGCGCTACATTGGACAGGACCGCCCATAATGGGGGGATCTCAATGCGCTACATTGGACAGGACCGCCCATAATGGGGGGATCTCAATGCGCTACATTGGACAGGACCGCCCATAGTGGGGGGATCTCAATGCGCTACATTGGACAGGACCGCCCATAGTGGGGGATCTCAATGCGCTACATTGGACAGGACCGCCCATAATGGGGGGATCTCAATGCGCTACATTGGACAGGACCGCCCATAATGGGGGATCTCAATGCGCTACATTGGACAGGACCGCCCATAATGGGGGGATCTCAATGCGCTACATTGGACAGGACCGCCCATAATGGGGGGATCTCAATGCGCTACATTGGACAGGACCGCCCATAATGGGGGGATCTCAATGCGCTACATTGGACAGGACCGCCCATAATGGGGGATCTCAATGCGCTACATTGGACAGGACCGCCCATAATGGGGGGATCTCAATGCGCTACATTGGACAGGACCGCCCATAATGGGGGGATCTCAATGCGCTACATTGGACAGGACCGCCCATAATGGGGGGATCTCAATGCGCTACACTGGACAGGACCGCCCATAGTGGGAGGATCTCAATGCGCTAAATTGAACAGGACTGCCCATAATGGGGGGATCTCAATGCGCTACACTGGACAGGACCGCCCATAATGGGGGGATCTCAATGCGCTACATTGGACAGGACCGCTCATAATGGGATCTCAATGCGCTACATTGGACAGGACCGCCCATAATGGGGGGATCTCAATGCGCTACATTGGACAGGACCGCCCATATTGGGGGGATCTCAATGCGCTACATTGGACAGGACCGCCCATAATGGGGGGGATTTCAATGCGCTACATTGGACAGGACCGCCCATAATGGGGGGGATCTCAATGCGCTACATTGGACAGGACTGCCCATAATGGGGGGATCTCAATGCACTACATAGGACAGGACTGCCCATAATGGGGAGATCTCAATGCGCTACATTGGACAGGACCGCCCATAATGGGGAGATCTCAATGCGCTACATTGGACAGAAACACCCATAGTGGGGGGATCTCAATGCGCTACATTGGACAGGACCGCCCATAATGGGGGATCTCAATGCGCTACATTGGACAGGACCGCCCATAATGGGGGATCTCAATGCGCTACATTGGACAGGACCGCCCATAATGGGGGGATCTCAATGCGCTACATTGGACAGGACCGCCCATAATGGGGGGGATCTCAATGCGCTACATTGGACAGGACCGCCCATAATGGGGAGATCTCAATGCGCTACATTGGACAGGACCGCCCATAATGGGGAGATCTCAATGCGCTACATTGGACAGGACCGCCCATAATGGGGGATCTCAATGCGCTACATTGGACAGGACCGCCCATAATGGGGGGATCTCAATGCGCTATATTGGACAGGACCGCCCATAATGGGGGGGATCTCAATGCGCTACATTGGACAGGACCGCCCATAATGGGGGGGATCTCAATGCGCTATATTGGACAGGACCGCCCATAATGGATATACGGTGCATGAAACGGGCACGCTGAGAGTCTTGGAAGTTTTCGGCGGTGGCGGTGGGGGAGTGGGAGGGTCTGTGTAGTGCACCGCCATAGATCTGTTGGGATGGAGGGGGGATAGTCTTGGTCCTGGAAGTGAGGCGATGTTCCTGTAGTGAACCGTCGGCTCCGCGTGTTAAAGCTCTTCCTTCTTCTTGCCCAGCTTGCCGTGATCCTTTTCTCGTAGGGACCGGATGAAGCCGACAAAGCCGGATTCCTGAAAAACGCACAAACAGGGAGAAAGGGGACATATTATCCACTTCCAGTCCAGACACTTTCCCCCCCCCTTCCAGTCCCGACGCTTTCCCCCCCCTTCCAGTCCCGACGCTTTCCCCCCCCTTCCAGTCCCGACACTTTCCCCCCCTTCCAGTCCGGACACTTTCACCCCCTTCCAGTCCGGACACTTTCCCCCCCCTTCCAGTCCCGACGCTTTCACCCCCTTCCAGGCCGGACGCTTTCCCCCCCTTCCAGTCCGGACGCTTTCACCCCCTTCCAGTCCGGACGCTTTCACCCCCTTCCAGTCCGGACGCTTTCACCCCCTTCCAGTCCGGACGCTTTCACCCCCTTCCAGTCCGGACGCTTTCACCCCCTTCCAGTCCGGACGCTTTCACCCCCTTCCAGTCCGGACGCTTTCCCCCCCTTCCAGTCCGGACACTTTCCCCCCCTTCCAGTCCGGACACTTTCCCCCCCTTCCAGTCCGGACACTTTCCCCCCCCTTCCAGTCCGGACACTTTCCCCCCCTTCCAGTCCGGACACTTTCCCCCCTTCCAGTCCGGACACTTTCCCCCCCTTCCAGTCCGGACACTTTCCCCCCCTTCCAGTCCGGACACTTTCCCCCCCTTCCAGTCCGGACACTTTCCCCCCCTTCCAGTCCGGACACTTTCCCCCCCTTCCAGTCCGGACACTTTCCCCCCCTTCCAGTCCGGACACTTTCCCCCCCTTCCAGTCCGGACACTTTCCCCCCCTTCCAGTCCGGACACTTTCCTCCCCTTCCCGTCCGGACAATTTCATCCCCTTCCAGTCCGGACAATTTCATCCCCTTCCAGTCCGGACGCTTTCCCCCCCCTTCCAGTCCGGACGCTTTCCCCCCCTTCCAGTCCGGACGCTTTCCCCCCTTCCAGTCCGGACGCTTTCCCCCCCTTCCAGTCCGGACACTTTCCCCCCCTTCCAGACCGGACACTTTCCCCCCCTTCCAGTCCGGACACTTTCCCCCCCTTCCAGTCCGGACACTTTCCCCCCCTTCCAGTCCGGACACTTTCCCCCCCTTCCAGTCCGGACACTTTCCTCCCCTTCCAGTCCGGACACTTTCCTCCCCTTCCAGTCCGGACACTTTCCTCCACTTCCAGTCCGGACACTTTCATCCCCTTCCAGTCCGGACACTTTCCTCCCCTTCCAGTCCGGACACTTCCCCCCTTTCCAGTCCGGACACTTTCACCCCCCTCCAGTCCGGACACTTTCACCCCCCTCCAGTCCGGACACTTTCACCCCCCTCCAGTCCGGACACTTTCACCCCCCTCCAGTCCGGACACTTTCACCCCCCTCCAGTCCGGACACTTTCACCCCCCTCCAGTCCGGACACTTTCACCCCCCTCCAGTCCGGACACTTTCACCCCCTTCCAGTCCAGACACTTTCCCCCCCTTCCAGTCCAGACACTTTCATCCCCTTCCAGTCCGGACACTTTCATCCCCTTCCAGTCCGGACACTTTCATCCCCTTCCAGTCCGGACACTTTCATCCCCTTCCAGTCCGGACACTTTCATCCCCTTCCAGTCCGGACACTTTCATCCCCTTCCAGTCCGGACACTTTCATCCCCTTCCAGTCCGGACACTTTCATCCCCTTCCAGTCCGGACACTTTCCCCCCCCTTCCAGTCCGGACACTTTCACCCCCCTTCCAGTCCGGACACTTTCACCCCCTTCCAGTCCGGACGCTTTCCCCCTTCCAGTCCGGACACTTTCCTCCCCTTCCAGTCGGGACACTTTCGCCCCCTTCCAGTCCGGACAATTTCCTCCCCTTCCAGTCCGGACACTTTCCTCCCCTTCCAGTCCGGACACTTTCACCCCCTTCCAGTCCGGACACTTTCATCCCCTTCCAGTCCGGACACTTTCATCCCCTTCCAGTCCGGACACTTTCATCCCCTTCCAGTCCGGACACTTTCATCCCCTTCCAGTCCGGACACTTTCATCCCCTTCCAGTCCGGACACTTTCATCCCCTTCCAGTCCGGACACTTTCCCCCCCCTTCCAGTCCGGACACTTTCACCCCCCTTCCAGTCCGGACACTTTCACCCCCCTTCCAGTCCGGACACTTTCACCCCCTTCCAGTCCGGACGCTTTCCCCCCCTTCCAGTCCGGACACTTTCCTCCCCTTCCAGTCGGGACACTTTCGCCCCCTTCCAGTCCGGACAATTTCCTCCCCTTCCAGTCCGGACACTTTCCTCCCCTTCCAGTCCGGACACTTTCACCCCCTTCCAGTCCGGACACTTTCATCCCCTCCCCCCAGGCCAATTTTCAGCGCTATCACACTTTGAATGACAATTGCGCGGTCATGCAACACTGTACAAATATGAATTTTTTAGCATTTTTAGAGACAGATAAAGCTTTATTTTGGCGGTATTTATTCACCGGTGGGAATTTTATTTTCTTTGCTATATGAATGAAAAAGTCCAAAAATGTTGGGAATAAAGTGTTTTTCTTATATAATTTTTAAAATAAATAACATTTCATCTTTAATCTTGGTCAAAATGTATTCCGTTATCTTTTTAGTAAAAAAAACATTTTTATTTTATTTTTTTTATATTATTTATGGGTTTTTTTGGGTTTTTTTTTACATACCATCACCCTAGCAGTACAGGGTCACCATGGTGACAATGTACTACTTGTGGGGGGTGTTGAAGATTTTTTTTTATTTTTTACACTGATTGCTTTTACACCCATAAAGGCTGTAAAAGCAATCATTTCTCCTTCTCTCTGTCTGCATTCCTGCAGCCATTGAAAAATACTGTGAGAGCTGTGATTGGTCACAGCTTGTCACATGGTAAAAGGCTGTTGTGAATGGCCCTGTACCATGTGATCTCTGTGTTAGTTCACAGATTTCACACATAGTAAGCAATGATGTCAGAAGTGACATCTTGCTTACTACTCTGCATGTGACCACTGATCGGCCAATCAGTGATCACATGATTGGGACCTCGCACAGAGGGCACCGATCGCGGTGCCGCGCGCTCCCATGGAGCGTGCACAAGCAGGGGGCAGGGAGGCCATTTATAAACGCCACCCGACTCTGTACTGCCACCGTCCGGCCGTTTATATACAATGGCCAGACGGGAGGTGGTTAAAGAGGAACTCCAGCCAAATACTATTGTCATGCAGCTACGGTGACTGTGCTTTTCAGTGCCACATCCGCCTGCCGGCCAGCATGGAGCACAATCTGCTTGGTAAAAAGTTGTATGGGCGATTTATCTACCCTGATCAGCATGCTATTGGCATTTTTAAATAAAACCTGTTTTCATTACATAACTTATTTTAGACCCTATGATGCCATCACTGGGTCTCTGTGCTTCTCTATGCATCGCGGGCAGATTAGTCTTTGAGGTACTGGCTATACAGTTGCAAGAAAAAGTATGTGAACCCCTTGGGATTACGTGGAGTTTTGCATGAATTGGGCATAAAATGTGCTCTGAACGTCATCTAAGTCACAACAATAGAAGAACACAGTCTGCTGAACATAATACTACACAAACATTAGATGTTGCCATGGTTTAATTGCACATAACATGTAAACATTCACAGTGCAGGGAGGAAAAAGTATGTGAGGTCCTAGCTTAATGACTTCTCCCAGAGCTAATTGGAGCCAGGAGTGAGCCAACCTTGACTCCAATCAGTGTGATGATATTGGATGTGTTGCTGACACCTGTTTTGGGTTTACTGGTTTCAAGAAGCACTGTCTGATGTGAACCATGCCTCGCAGAAAAGAGCTCTCAGAAGACCTACGATCAAGAATTGTTGACTTGCATGAAGCTGGAAAGGGTTACAAAAGTATCTCCTTGAGCCTTGATGTTCATGTGTCCACGGTAAGACAGACTGTCTACAGATGGAGAAAGTTTAGCACTGTTGCTACTCTCCCTAGGCGTGGTCGTCCTGTAAAAATGACTGCAAGAGCACAGCGCAGAATGCTGCATGAGGTAAAGAAGAATCCCAGAGTGTCAGCTAAAGACCTACAGAAATCTCTGGCACATGCTGACATTTTTGTTGACACATCTACAATAAGGAAAACAGTAAACAAGAATGGAGTACATGGGAGGACACCACGGAGGAAGCCATTGCTGGGCCAAAAAGAAGATTGCAGCACGTTTGAAGTTTGGAAAAGAGCACCTGGATGTTCCACAGCACTACTGGCAAAATATACTGTGGACAGATGAAACCAAGATTGAGTTGTTTGGGAAGAACACACAACACTATGTGTGGAGAAAAAAAGGCCCAGCACACCAACATCAAAACCTCATCCCCACTGTGAAACATGGTGGAGGGAGCATCATGGTTTGGGGCTGCTTTGCTGCCTCAGGGCCTGGATGGATTGTTGTCATTGATGAAAAAATGAATTCCAGAGTTTATCAAGACATTTTGCAGGAAAACGTACGACCATCTGTCCGCCAACTGAAGCTCCGCAGAGGATGGGTGATGCAACAGGACAATGACCCAAAGCATACAAGTAATTCAACAAAACAATGGCTGCAACAGCACAGAATACGCCTTCTGGAGTGGCCCAGTCAGAGTCCTGACCTCAACCCCATTGAAATGCTGTGGCATGACCTGAAGAGAGCGATTCACACCAGACATCCCAAGAATATTGCTACACTGAAACAGTTTTGTGAAGAGGAGTGGTCCAAAATGACTCCAGATCGTTGTGCAGGTCTGATCTGCAACTACAGGAAACGTTTGGTTGAGGTTATTGCTGCCAAAGGAGGGTCAACCAGTTATCAAGTCCAAAGGTTCACATACTTTTTCCTCCCTGCGCTGTGAATGTTTACATGTTATGTGCAATTAAACCATGGCAACATCTAATGTTTGTGTAGTATTATGTTCAGCAGACTGTGTTCTTCTATTGTTGTGACTTAGATGATGTTCAGAGCACATTTTATGCCCAATTCATGCAAAACTCCACGTAATCCCAAGGGGTTCACATACTTTTTCTTGCAACTGTATATGGTACACAGAAATTTAAAATGTTACTAAACCCACGATAGTAAAATCAGTCTCTATATATAAAGAAAAGCATGCTGTGGAACCTAAGGGGTTAATCCTCCGCATTCTGTAAAACTGCTGTTTGATCTTGTCTTCTCTGATCCTCCCCTTCATCCAGTGTCTCCCTCTTATCTCCTGATAAGGCATATCATTTGGAGACACTGCACATGCTTAGTTTGGTGAGTATTGCCGGAGAGGTTTTTTTTCTTTGGGGGTGGGGGCGGAATGTGATCACCACAGGGCCAATCAGCACTGTCCAGACAGAGGTCAGGGATTCTGCGTCCTCCTCCTACAAGCTTTAACCAGTGCTCTGCTGGACACTATTTAGCAGTTTATATTTACTAAAATAATTGCATTTCCATGTTGTGTGTACTGTGGGGAACCGGATATAGGGAACATGGGGTCTGGGGAGAGCGGATATAGTGAATGCGGGGTCCGTGGAGAGCGGATATAGTGAATGCGGGGTCCGTGGAGAGCGGATATAGTGAATGCAGGGTCCGGGGAGAGCAGATATAGTGAATGCGGGGTCCGGGGAGAGCGGATATAGTGAATACGGGGTCCGGGGAGAGCGGGTATGGTGAATGCGGGGTCCGGGGAACCGGATATAGTGAATGCGGGGTCCTGGGAGAGCGGATATAGTGAATGCGGGGTCCGGGGAGAGTGGATATAGTGAACGCGGGGTCCGGGGAGACCACATATAGTGAACGCAGGGTCCGGGGAGACCACATATAGTGAACGCGGGGTCCGGGGAGAGCGGATATAGTGAATGCGGGGTCCGGGGAAAGCGGATATAGTGAATGCGGGGTCCGGGGAGAGCGGATATAGTGAATGCGGGGTCCGGGGAGAGCGGATATAGTGAATGCGGGGTCCGGGGAGAGCGGATATAGTGAATGCCAGGTCCAGGGAGAGCGGATATAGTGAACGCGGGGTCCGGGGAGAGCGGATATAGTGAATGCGGGGTCCGGGGAGAGTGGATATAGTGAACGCGGGGTCCGGGGAGAGCGGATATAGTGAATGCGGGGTACGGGGAGAGCGGATATAGTGAATGCGGGGTCCGGGGAGAGCGGATATAGTGAACGCGGGGTCCGGGGAGAGCGGATATAGTGAACGCGGGGTCCGGGGAGAGCGGATATAGTGAACGCGGGGTCCGGGGAGAGCGGATATAGTGAATGCGGGGTACGGGGAGAGCGGATATAGTGAATGCGGGGTCCGGGGAGAGCGGATATAGTGAATGTGGGGACCGGGGAGAGCGGATATAGTGAATGCGGGGTCCGGGGAGAGCGGATATAGTGAATGCGGGGTACGGGGAGAGCGGATATAGTGAACGCGGTGTCCGGGGAGAGCGGATATGGTGACTGCGGGGTCCGGGGAGACCAGATATAGTGAATGCGGGGTCCGGGGTTTAGTAACACTAAGTAGAAGTCACACAGGGGGGGTTTTTTATTTCTCTGACCCACCTTCTAGCTTTATTACCTGTTCATCCTGCCAGGAGATTTGTTATTTTCCCACTTTCTGTACTAGGGTGACAACACTGTAAAATGGCACAGCAGCGTTGTCACCCTGTAAGCAGAGCAGTCCTAGATGGAAATGCAGTTTTAAATGAATGTCAAACTAAAAGCCCAACTCCAGCTGGTGTTAAGTATTGGAGTCCACGACAGACGTAAGGCCATCAAACGAATATAAGATCGCGGCTCGGGGCGGAGCTGTGGGGCGAGCGCACACTTACCGCGCGTTCTCCGTTGTATTTCTCGCTGAATTTGCCGTAATTGTAGTAGCTGAAGGTGGGGAAGCCCTCCACTCCCTCCTGCTTACACAGGTCCTGGTTCTTCTCTTTGGTACAGTCCACTGCGCCGTAGGCGATCTGTAATACAAGAAGGCAGCAAGACGCAAGGTGAGGTCATGTGACCGCGATGGTCAGAGGTGATAAATACTATTAGGATGAATCCACATTGATATAGCGGAATACAAAATTGGCGCCAAGCGAAGCGGAGAAACATCTCATTCTTGGGAAGATTCCCGGTGTCAGAGTGCGATCCCCGGGCTGTAGAAGTCCCGTGATTGGGGGGAAATAAACAGAAATTTGGGGGGGGGGGGGGGCATGGAAAAGCTCCAAAATTGGCAACAAAATAGTTACATTTATGGTCAAAATAATCCGTGACCTAATATGGAGGTTATATCATACAACACAAAGAACCAATTTCTCTTCATGCTTACCAACATTGACACCCTGGTGGGTACGAGGACTCTGATGTGAAAGGTGGGGGTGGGTACGAGGACTCTGATGTGAAAAGGTGGGGGTGGGTACGAGGACTCTGATGTGAAAAGGTGGGGGTGGGTACGAGGACTCTGATGTGAAAAGGTGGGGGTGGGTACGAGGACTCTGATGTGAAAAGGTGGGGGTGGGTACGAGGACTCTGATGTGAAAAGGTGGGGGTGGGTACGAGGACTCTGATGTGAAAAGGTGGGGGTGGGTACGAGGACTCTGATGTGAAAAGGTGGGGGTGGGTACGAGGACTCTGATGTGAAAAGGTGGGGGTGGGTACGAGGACTCTGATGTGAAAGGTGGGGGGAGGGTATGTGGAGGGTTATGAGGACTCTGATGTGAAGGTGGTTATGGTAGTGGTGGTGAAGGTGGTTGTGGTGTTGGTGGTGGGGGGGGGGGTTGGTAGACTGAGGACTCTGATGTGAAAGGTGGTGTAGGGGGGGGGATGTATGCGGGGGGTTATGAGGACTCTGATGTGAAGGGTGGTGTAGGGGAGGGGGGGGGGATGTATGCAGGGGGGTTATGAGGACTCTGATGTGAAGGTGGTGGGGGGTTTGGTAGACTGAGGACTCTAATGTGAAAAGTGGGGGTTATGAGGACTCTGATATGAAAGGTGGGGGGGGGGGGGGGGGGGGGGGGGGTTGAGGACTATGATGTCAAAAGAGGGGGGGGGGGGTTTG
>NW_028320125.1:337500-410572 GCF_062004578.1 Staurois parvus
GATGATTATTTTGCAGATCTCATTTTTTCACACAAGGTTTTGAAATATAAAAAAAGAAAGAAAAAAAATATGTTTTTGGGTTTTTTTCTTCATTTTCCAAAAATGTATGTTTAATTCTATCACAGGGAATGCAAATTTCCCCAATAAGTTCAATGGGCATTGTCATATATTCTTTTTTGAGAAATCTGGGGTCTATCAGACTCTAGATCTCGCCTTGTCCTTACATTCTCTAATCTCACCAAGATCGGTGTGATCAGATGCTTTCCCAGTTTACAAATGGCGCTGTTTATATCCTGAGAAACTGAATAATGTCTTTTATTGGTATTTATATATTTTTTTTATTGGATTTTATAAAGTTAATGCACTATATGAGTTTCCCTTTTTCTTGAGGTTCACATTTCCTTTGGGAGCCAATAGGAGGGCTCGTTATTAAAGATCCGGAGATTTTCCATATTGGAATCAGAGATTGGAATGACTTTTACTTTTGGACACGAGTGACTTATTTCATTATATTTATCTATTATTGATTATATTCCTATCTCTTCAGGGAAGCCTACCCCGCCCTCTGCTAATACTGGTATCCTCTACGCTTCCAACCACTCCATCCCCCACAGTTTTACCTATTGTACCCCTCCCTCCTAGATTGTAAGCTCCGAGGATCAGGGCCCTCAACTCCCTCTTGTACTGAACTGTATTGTTGCTGTATTGTCTCCCGTTATATTGTAAAGCGCTGAGCAAATCGCTGGCGCCATATAAATCCTGTATAATAATATAAATAATATATTTTTGATATAATTTTTGGGTTATTGTATGATATTTCACTTTTTTCACATTCTATATCTGTATGGTGATACGTTTCTGTATATTGGGGTACTATTAAGATAAAAAAAAGTATTCTGCGACATGTCTTTGCTAAAAAAAATCCCAATACGTCTAAATTTATTGGTTTACGTGAAAGTTATAGCGTTTACAAATGGCGGTGTATATACTGGACATTTTTTTTTGTATACTAATAGTGGAGGCGATTAGCGACTTATGGAGGCGATCAGCGACTTACGGCGGGACTGCGGCAGACATTCTGACACCTGGGGGGGGGGGGAACTGACTTGGGGTCACTGACATCCCCAGTGACACCAATACAGTGATCAGTGCAAAAAAAACCACTGACACTGTACTAATGGCACTGGGGAGGAAGGGGTTAACATTTGGAGGCAATCAAAGGGTTAACTGTGTGAGGGGAGTATTTTACTAGGGGGCGGGGGGTGTGTACTTCACAGTAACACACTGATCTGGAAAGCTGTGCTCAGTGATCCCGAACAGTGTGCTCAAACTGACAGGGAGGAGAGCTGCAGTGTAAACACTGCAGCCGTGCCTCCTGTCAGTGATTGCCGGTAATGGCCAGGCTCTGGCGGGTAATCACCGGCCAGGACCCGGTGATTGACACCCACGGCCTTGATCAGCGGCACGTTTAGGGAAGTCGTGTGCTTCACGCGTGCCCCCTACCCGAAATGCAAAATCACGCATATATAAGTGATTTTGCATAGTAGTGCCGCCCTGCCGCAGTGTATGTACTGTGGTTGGTGGGCAACTGGTTAATATCCCTAGAACGAGAATCTCCCAAGATGAAATTAGGACGGCTCTAATGAACACAGCGGGGGGGGAAACGAGCCCGGGCCCTGATGGTTATACGGTGGGATACTATAAAAAATGTAATGAGTTATTGGTCCCTAAACTTTGTAGATATATGAATGCGTTGGGAGAAGGAACAGAAATGAGAGGAGAATCATTGCACACATATAACAATCATTCTCAATGAAGGGAAAGATAGCTCACAATGTAATAGCTATAGACCCATATCATTACTAAATACTGATGCCATATTGTTCGCAAAAGTATTAGCTACCAGGTTGAAGGAACTGATGCCGGAATGGGTACATTTAGACCAGGTAGGTTTTGTCCCAGGTAGGGAAGGAAGAGATAACGGTTTGAGGACATTACTCCTTCTACAAAAAGCAAAGAGAGGTAGGCAGTCGACAATAAATCTGTCAATAGACGCAGAAAAAGCCTTCGATAGGGTAGACTGGGGGTTTATGTTAAATACATTGGAGGTGCTGGGAAAAGAGGAACAAATTATGAAGTGGATAAAAGGGCTTTATAATAGCCCTTCAGCAGCAGTGAACGTTGACAGGACCCTGTCTGGGACTTTTGAAATGCAAAATGGAACTAGACAGGGATGCCCACTATCCCCGTTATTGTTTGTATTATCCCTGGAACCTCTTCTGGCAGCGGTAAGAAAGAATATAGATATTACAGGAATAAGGAATTAAGATAGGAGAGGTGGAACATAAGGTAGCTGCATATGCAGACGGCATGCTGTTTATATAGTGAACCCTAGGGTGGCACTACCTAACTTAATGGCACTTAACAGTGTGGAAACAGTATGGAGAGTTATCTCATTTAAAAATAAACCCTACAAAATCTGAGATTTTGAATATTAACGTGTCAAAGGCAGAAAGGAAGAACTCACAAGAAAAATTCCCATTTGCATGGAGGGAAAGAGATTTCAATTATTTAGGAATACAATTAACCCCTGAACAAAGGACCTATACCAGGTTAATTATATCGCACTAATAAATGAAATTAAAGAAGAGCTGACAAGACTCTCAGGAGGGTGGGCTTCATGGATTGGGCGGATAAATCTGGTTAAGATGGTAATAGTCCCAGAAATCCTGTATAAGTTTCAGATGCTCCCTATAAACTTACTCAGATCATTTTTTAGGATAATAAAAAATTGATATCGAGGTTTATATGGGCTAACAAGAAACCCAAGAATTAAGTATGAAACCATATGCTATCAGAAAGAGAATGGAGGACTACATTTGCCTGATATGAGAAAGTATTATTTGTCGGTGTTATTATCACGGGTGGTGGATTGGACACATAATTCACAAGAAAGAAGGTGGGATAAAATGGAAGGCATATCAAGCAAATCACAGTTGGAGAGGATCATATGGAGCCCACGAGAGTTTTGAGCATTGGATAAAAATAGTAGCACATTGACATGGGAAGTATTGAGAGTCTGGGATGGTTTACACAAGTTTATGGGATGGAAATATAATTCATTACTGTTGCCCTTGATGGACACAGAATTTGTTCCTCCGGGGAGGGGAAACATTTCGGGAAAATAGTTTAAAGATAGAAATGCACATTTGGGAGATATAATAGACAAAGGGAAGTTGTGCGCTTTACAATAATTAAAGAATAAAAGGGATTTGATTTTGTCTTAGATAAACTGAGATATTGCCAATTGGGGCATTTTGTCTCAACGAGGTAACAAACATGAGCACGGTGGAAATGAACTATAAATGTAAGGCTAGATGGTATATCACACCGAGTAAAGCACATAAACAACAGGTTGAGATTTCACCTTTATGTTGGAGAGGTTGTGAGGGAAAGGGCACGATGGCTCATATATGGTGGGAATGTCCAGATATACAAGAATATTGGAAGGAAGTATTACAATATATTCAGGAAATAAGTGGGATTACTATACAGAGAGATCCGTTTGATGTGTTTATTTTATAAATTTGAATCTTTGATTAATCTACGTAAGAACAGGGTACTATACCATCTAGTTAGTGCGGCTAAGGACCTGATTCCCAAATTGTGGCTTGCCTCTGATCCACCAAGTATGAATGATTGGGGAAATAGAGTAGAGAACATTTATAGGATGGAGGAGTTGTGTCATATTGAAGAGGTCAAAATGGAAAAAGTTATGAAAACATGGAGTAAGTGTTTGGCCTTTTAAACAACAAAAAGATATTTGAACAGCTTGGAATATAAGTAAATGAGTACTGGGGGGAGCTTTTAAGGATGGCCCACAGAGAAAAAGGGATAGTAGGAAGGGAATACAGATATAGACTGATAACGATGATAAGGTTGGGAAAGTGGTGTGGTTTTAGGGAAATAGGGGGGGAGAGGGGAGGGATGAGGGGGGCAGGGAAAAATATGATATGAGGTAATTGGGATACATGGGAGAAGTTTGTTATCATTTTGGCTTTTGTTTTCTGTTTCCAGATTTTTGTGTATTTAACATAATTTTTGTAATGAAAAAAATCTAATAAAAGAGAGCAGAAGAGGGCACTATTATACTGGGACCACCTACAAAACTACAGTCCCAACTCATATCATTATTAAGCCCTACTCACCAACCAGGGACCAGTCCAGAAATGTGGCCTGCATCAGCACCTTGTCCATCACAAATATTGCAGGCTGACAAATTCCAAAAAAGGCAGAATAAATGATTTCAAAGGGAAATATGTCATAGATTTGGAAATGAAACAACAAACTCCAAGAAATTAACTACTTATCATCAACTAGAGAGAGACAAACTGGCCCCATACTTGGACATTCTACCCGACCCAAAGATAGACAGACAGACCATGAGCCTGTACAGACTGAGCTCCCACAGCCTGGAAATCGAATCAGGACGGCACAGACAGAACTACAATCCCAGGGAGAGTAGACTGTGCCAGCAATGTGACTAGGGGGTCCTGGAGGACAAGGACCACTTCCTGCTACAGTGCCCCAAGTACTCATTGTGACGATCGCAGCATCAGACTCCCAGCCTTTCTCACCAACTCGTGACCGAAGGACTAGCCAATCTAAAACTGTGCTGTCACGTGCGTAACAATACCACGCTCAACTGCACCCTGCACAAAGATTTTCCAGCTAATGGACCACAATCTATGTACCGCAGCTAGAGATGAGCGAATTTTTCAAAAATTCGATTCGGCTGATTCGGCGAATTCCAGTATGAAATTCGATTCGATGCGAATTAATTCGCTACGAAGTTAACTTATAAAAAGGGTTTCTAGGCTTCAGAGAGCCTTTAAATTAGTGCAGAACACTGTACCTTTAATTTAAATGCCCTTGGAGATGAGGAAGGAGAAGGAGAAGGATGAGAAGAAGGAGAAGGAGAAGGATGAGAAGAAGGAGAAGGATGAGAAGAAGGAGAAGGAGGAGAAGGAGAAGGAGAAGGAGGAGAAGGAGAAGGATGAGAAGAAGGAGAAGGATGAGAAGAAGGAGAAGGATGAGAAGAAGGAGAAGGAGAAGGATGAGAAGAAGGAGAAGGATGAGAAGAAGGAGAAGGATGAGAAGAAGGATGAGAAGAAGGAGAAGGATGAGAAGAAGGACAGTTCTGTGACAGTTTCTGTCTATTTCTGACAGTTCTGTGACATTCACTCCATACAGCGGTTTCAACCGCTGTATGGAGGGAATGTCCCAGAACTGTCAGAAATAGTCTATTTCTGACAGTTCTGGGACATTCACTCCATACAGCGGTTGAAACATTGTATCTATTTGTTTCCATAAATGGATCCATTTATGGAAACAAATAGATACAATGTTTCAACCGCTGTATGGAGGGAATGTCCCAGAACTGTCATAAATAGTCTATTTCTGACAGTTGTGGGACATTCACTCCATACAGCGGTTTCAACCGCTGTATGGAGGGAATGTCCCAGAACTGTCAGAAATAGTCTATTTCTGACAGTTCTGGGACATTCACTCCATACAGCGGTTGAAACATTGTATCTATTTGTTTCCATAAATGACATTCTGCAGATACACTTAGAGGAGCTCTGCAGATACACTTTTTGCCGGCTTGGAATTATTCTTATTTTCATCCTACTTCTTCTTCTTCTTCATCCTCATCCTCTTCTTCTTCTTCTGAGGATGAGGATGAAGAAGAAGAAGAAGTAGGATGAAAATAAGATTAATTCCAAGCCGGCAAAAAGTGTATCTGCAGAGCTCCTCTAAGTGTATCTGCAGAGCTCCTCTAAGTGTATCTGCAGAATAGAGGAACTCTGCACATACACTTTTTGCCGGCTTGGAATTATTCTTATTTTCATCCTACTTCTTCTTATTCTTCTTCTTCATCCTCATCCTCATGCTCTTCTTCTTCTTCTGAGGATGAGGATGAAGAAGTAGAAGAAGAAGAAGAAGTAGGATGAAAATAAGAATTCCAAACCGGCAAAAAGTGTATGTGCAGAGTTCCTCTATTTCTGACAGTTCTCTGACAGCTTCTTCACATGTACAGCGGTTGAAACATCTGTATCCTAAATGGAAACTAATAGATACAATGTTTCAACCGCTGTACATGTGTTCCTTCTGTCAGAGAACTGTCAGAAATAGCGGAGCTCACTGCAGGGACACTTTTGCCGGCTGATCGGGAAATATTCGATTCGCGCACCCGAAGTAGGCAAAATTTCGGATTCGACGCGAATCGAATATTTCCTGAAATTCGACTCGAATTCCACTTCGCCTGGTTCGATTCGCTCATCTCTAACCGCAGCCTGAGAGCGATTGTTACTGGGTCAGGTTAATTACGCAATCAACCCTTTCCATTAACAATCGCTCTTAGGCTGCGGTACATAGATTGTGGTCCATTAGCTGGAAAATCTTTGTGCAGGGTGCAGCTGAGCGTGGTATTGTTACGCACGTGACAGCGTGGTTTTAGATTGGCTAGTCCTTCGGTCACGAGTTGGTGAGAAGGGCTGGGGGTCTGACACCACGATCGTCACATATTGGTGGCAGCGGTGGGATTTATAACCATGAATCTGTCCCGCTGGGCCTGATTGCCTGTGCACTTTTGAACCCAGCACACAGAGACCATGTGTCACTCAACAGAGAGCTAGGGGGGATTGCAGGGGGAGAGATACAAGATGGAGGATCCTTAGCAAAATGGATGACCACGTCCATCTCTGTGTGCACAATTGCTACACCTCCCCCCTCAGGTGGTTGCATGGGAGGGAACTGCAATTTTCCTCCTGACGCAACCAACTTCTGCTGCTGGTTCGGCTGATCAGGGCATAGATACATTTTGCCCAGAGGTTCACCTTGGGGTGACCTGGTACAACTGCACTGTGGGAGAACCAGGTTCCTTCTGAGAAGGGTGCTGTTCTCCCCAGCAACACTGGTGTGCCAACCAAGTGAGTTGTCAGGGGTGAGAACCAGTCGGCTGTGACTACCCAGATATCATGGCAACTGCCATGGTGCCCACCTGTTCACAAAACACTTCTGTTCAGAGGTGTCATATGCTAACATATTGAGACGTAGCTTCTTGTCGAGGTAGAGAGTGAAATTTCCCTCTTCAATCTCCTTCCTCAGGCCCAGGGCTACATCTGACTTGAAGGTAGTGGTGCCTGTGTGCACCGGAACCGGACAGGCAAATTCTGGAACTCGCCTTTCAGATGTGTCTACGGGTACCTTCATCCAGGATGAACAGTCCTCTTTACCTGCTAGCATCCAGGACACCATTTCCATCAGTTTCCTGTCTGCTAGGTCAGTCACATGTTCAGCTGAGCCATGATAGTTGCACCCAGGCGTCTTACCGTAGCCAGCTGTACCCAAGACTGACGTAACCTGATTTTTGGCCTGGGGAGTAGGCCAGGCCATAACTGCCTTGGTCTCCCAATTTCAAGACCTCTGAGGGTCTATTCCTACCGGTGGTTCCCAGTGCTGAACCACCGACATGCCCCTCTGACAGTTACCATTCTCGACTGTCAGACTAGGCACGGGCAGTTTGTTCCTGACTAGTGACAGGGGTCCAAGTTGCTCTGCCCAGGCAGGGCCGAACACCGCAAGGCCCCTAAAGTGGGCAAGTTCCACTCCACATTGTAGGTCATTCCTGACCCCTGGGGAGGTGGTTGGTGCATTCTCAACCCCAACTAGCTTTCCCACGAATTCAGGCAAGCCACATGGGGTGGTGAAGGTTGGTTAGACAGCGGGCACCTGCCGAATGCTTCATTACCTCGTGGCTCCTGGGCATTGGGTAGGCCACAACCACAGGGTTGGCGCTCAGTTTTCCAAGGTCCTCACAAAGCCTGGTCATCTGATCCGGTTTGGGGACCGAGACTACCGGTGATGCCCAGACCCTGCGGGACCTCTGGATCCCTGACTGCGATATTCCCTCTGTCTCTTTGGCCCATTCAGTCTGCACCTCCTGTGAGATGAGGTGGGCCGAAGGCATAAGTGAAGGATACCCCCTGCCGTCCAACTCATGAAAAGCACAGTGAGCTCTCCCAGGGTTTCCCTGAACCCAGACACCATCTACCATAGGCCTTGCCAGCAGCTTCTTTACCTGAATGGAAAGAAAAGGTGATTGGAGCTGAAGGCCGCAGCTCCCTCTCTGAGGGCCGGCTATCAACTCCAATAGGGCCCCTCGCACTTTCAATCCCGGTGTGCTGTCACTGCCTATGACATACATGGGTCTGCCTGGTATTTGGGGAGTGAATCTAAGCCAGTAACAGTTGGAGGTGACTTCCTCCCTAGCTTCAGATTTTCCCCACACACTTTGGCAGGCTAGATCGGGTGACACTCTTTCAGTCGCCTAGTCCCCTGCTGGTAGACCATTCATTTCACTGTCCCTGTCAAGCCATTGTTTATCTTTCTCAGCAGGGAGGCTCACAGCTAGCCTGCTGATGAATGCAACATTTTGGTCATTCCCCGTGCTGCCTTGGCAGTGGGGCTACAAGTACCAACCAGCTGTCCAGTACCAGACAAAGACAACTGCTGGGGGGTTATCAAGGTAGAATCCTTTGAGCAGGAGCAAGGAAAAGGCCTATCCAGACCATCCCTTTGCTCAGCACCCAGAGATTGTACCTCTGCCCACTTCACAGCACTGAGGGTGACCCCCAACAATGAAAATGCATCATCATTATCATCAACATTATCAGTATCAACATCATCATCATCATTATCATCATCATTATCAACAGTTACATTTGTAATATCAATGACACATGAGTTCATTACCTCCCCATGCAAGGGGATTTCCTCTCCTTCTCCAGCTAATGGAAAATCCGGTAATCCCAGTTATTCCCAGCCCCCTCCCTCTGTCCATCCACAGGTTGTCCAGACATTACCCCAACATCTGCACACAGTACCTTGGCATGTCCAGAGAGTTCCAGGGGGCCCTTCAGGGTATTCTTGGCAGGGGCATAATAGGACACAAGAGTACCCAAATCGGCACCCAACAAAAACGTGTGTGGGAATTTCATCCCAGACCCCCACCTCCCTCATCCCCCTTCCCGCACCCCAATCAATGAATACCTTTGCACAGGGTATGCGTGAACAGGTTCCCCCCAATGCCAGAGAGGGTAAGGAACTTTCCTAGGATGAGGTTCCTTTGCTCAATTACCTCTGGTTGGATCAAGGTGACTTCTGCTTCAGTATCATGGAAACCAGTTACAGACCCCCACAGTGACTGGCTGCAAGTTGACGGGGGTTACCCACATCTTCCTGCGGACAAGCAGCACTGAAGAAGAGTTGCTGGCCGGCTGACCAGGTGATGTCATCTGCTTCTGCTCAGGACACTGCGTCCTGAGATGTCCGGATTTCCCACAGGTGTAACATCTGCGGTTGTCAGGCAGGGATGGTTTGGCACCAAGTACTGCAGGTGTTGGGTGAGGGGAAGCTTAACTCACTGGAGTAGTAGGGGTTGCTATGGGTAGTTTCCCTCCTTTGCAGCCATTCGGTGGAGCCTTGCGATGGTCAGACACCTGTGTGTGGATGTAGGTATCTGCCAGATCTGCTGCCGCTTTGGCAGATGCGGGTTCTCTCTCCAGTACAAACTGTCTGACGTCTGCTGGGCAGAGATGCAGTAGCTGATCTCATATCATGAGATCCTCCAGAGACTCGTAGGAGTCAGCTTTCAGTCCTTTGGTCCACTGCCGAAATGTGGTGCATAAGCGACTTACCACATCCGTGGAAGAGTCCCCAGGTCCCTTTTGCAAGGACCTAAACCGCTTGCGGTACACTTCTGGGGTCAGCTGGTATTTCCGGACGATGGCTTCTTTTAGAGCTTCATAATTGTCATCCTACCCCTCTGGCAATTTGATAAATGCATCCAGGGCCTTGCCTTGTAGCCCTGGTGTCAGGTACCGAGCCCATTGTGCTTGGGGCAGATGGTACTGACGGCACATTTTTTCAAATGACAGTAAATACGTGTCAATGTCACTATCTTTTTCCATCACTGGAAACTTGGCTGCTGTGCTCACAGCCAGAGAGGTGTCCCTGTGCTCTAGGGCCCCGAGGTTCTGAACCTGTCGCTGCAGCTGGAGCCTAGCCATCTCCAGTTCGTGCCGACAATCAGCTTCCCTCTGCACCGCCTCTCTCTCAGCCTGGCATTCCGCAGCCTCTCTGTCAGCCTCTGCCTGGCATTCCGCAGCCTCTCTGTCAGCCTCTGCCTGGCATTCCGCAGCCTCTCTGTCAGCCTTGCATTAAAGGAAACGCATGTATGCCATAGGATCCACCTCCTTGATGCATTCCATGGCTTCCTACATCTGAAGAGAGTCTCTGCTGGTTACAGGCACTCCGGTGTTGACCCACTCATGCTGTGGTGTGGAGGCGACATGCGGTGGTACTCCAGTGTCCGTCTCTGTATGCCCATCCTGCTAGGCCATCTCTGAGCCACTGGGATCGGAGGTGGCGGGAACCCCTTCATCTTCAAGTTCTCCCGAGTTATGGTCTGTTAGGATAGCAAGCTCCTGTAGGTCACAAATCAAATCTTCACGAGTTTTGCGACCAACGTCAATTCCTCGTGAGGTACATTCAGTACTCAAATCACATTTGCTCATTTTCTTGTGTTCTGCGTCACCAGGCATAATTGCAAGCAAAGGTAGAATAGAAAGCAGAAAAAGGAAGGAGCTGTTGCTATGTCTCTCAATATGTGACGATCACAGCATCAGAGCCCCAGCCCTTCTCACCAACTCGTGACCGAAGGACTAGCCAATCTAAAACCATGCTGTCACGTGCGTAACAATACCACGCTCAGCTGCAACCTGCACAAAGATTTTCCAGCTAATGGACCACAATATACCCGACCCAGTAACAGTCGTTCTCAGGCTGCGGTACACAGATTGTAGTGCATTAGCTGGAAAATCTTTGTGCAGGGTTCAGCTGAGCGTGGTATTGTTACGTACGTGACAGCGTGGTTTTAGATTGGCTAGTCCTTCGGTCACGAGTTGGTGAGAAGGGCTGGAGGTCTGACACCACAATCGTCACATATTGGTGGCAGCGGTGGGATTTATAACCATGAAACTGTCCCGCTGGGCCTGATTGCCTGTGCACTTTTGAACCCAGCACACAGAGACCACGTGTCACTCAACAGAGAGGGAGGGGGGATTGCAGGGGGAGAGATACAAGATGGAGGATCCTTAGCAAGATGGATGACCACGTCCATCTCTGTGTGCACAATTGCTACACTCATCAGTGAGGGACACTCACTTTCAGAGACCCTCCACTCTCATCCCGGACTTCACTTCAACAGAAAAAAAGAGAAAACTCCACATTCTCCTGGGAGAAGAGGAACCAACGTGGAAAATAGCTCCGCATTTGTTACAGCATGTCACAGAATAAGAGGGACATGAAAAACTGTGAACTTATAAATCCTCTACATATGCTCCCCCCTATCCAGTTTATATTACTCCCCCCCCCAACATTGCCCCTCCCTTCTTCCCACCTATCCCATGCAAACTCCTCAAATGTTTTGGCAATTCTAAAATGTATATGCTCCTGACAATAAAATGTATTTGAATTGAACTAAATTGAGAGACAGAGATGGGAGGAGGAGAGGGAAAGAAAGAAAGAGAAAAGGAGAGGGGAGGAGACAGAATGAGAGAGGGAAAAGGGGACAGGAGGGTTGACAGAGAGGAGGGGAAGAGAGAGAAAGAGAGGGTAGAGGAGAGGAACAGAGAGAGGTGAAGGGGAAAAGAGAAAAAGAAACAGACAGGGAAGGGCAGGACAATGGAAATATAAGAGACAGAGAAGGGAAAGGGAAGAGAAATATTGGAGAGGGAGAGAGAAGGAGAAGGGTAGAAAGAGAGAGGAAAATGAAGAAAATAATGAGAAGTGAAGAAAGAGAGAGGAGAGGGGAAGGGAGATGGATAGGAGGGGATGGAAGTGAGAGAGTAAAGGGGTAAATAGAGGGAAAGAGAAAAAAAGAGAGCAAAAGGAACCGATAGAGCAGGAAATTGGGGGGGGGGGAGGTAGATGAGAGAGAGGAGAGAAGATGGGAGGAAAGGGGAGGAGAAAAGGGGAGAGGAAAAATGGTAGAGAGAGAAATAGTGGAGTGGGAGAGAGAACAACATCTGAGATACTTAGGTACATCTTCAGAATGGAAGGCCAGCAGTGACTGAATGTCCTACACAATTCTGGTGGGTTTGCTGAGAAAGAAAGAGATGATGAACCAAATTCATGCAAGATATATGGCAAAGTGGTTGACTAACTAATATATATCCTCCACATTACAGAGCAAGGCATGCCTTTCTAAACCTGGCTGACAGCATTGCTTGGAATTTCAGTGCAGCAGAAAACGTGTTAGCTCAAACAGGAATTTAAGAGCTCACTGGACTTCTGGCAGGATCAACATGCATGTTTCTGTACAGAGAACAATCAAGAGCACCACCCAGTGCATATAAGGAGTAACTAGTCATATATGTACAAGTTACATCCACCGTGTACCAGGCAGGGGCCTTGTTCATCCATTGGGGATAGTCCAGACTTGTCATCTAAAAAAAATTAAAGAAATATTTTTGGAAAAAATATAGAAATTATATGTGAAATGCAAAAATGAAAATTAAATTTATAATGACAAACTGCATGTGGTCAGTTCAGCAGGACAACTTCTCTATAGAATAACTGAATATCCTGCATTAAATGATGTTATAATGATATATAAAATGCTAATAAATTATAAGGTCACAGACACGAGCTTTATAGGTGTTTTTTGTAATTCAGAAAATAGTCCTAAAATAGACAATCCTAGTCATTAAAGCAATATATAAAGGGATAGAGACCTGCACCAACCAAGAAGGACACAACCTTCAATCAGTTCACTTCTATAGGTTGGTTAACAAATCAAACTCAGTTTCCTACACTTTACTGCAAGTTACTGCACTAAACATATATCAATTGGACTTGGCAATGTCATAGCACAATGGATCTGTCAACCAATTAAAATATTTAATAGCGAAATGCTAAGAGTGTAAAAAACAAGACTCCTGTTATTATCATTGTTCACTAGAAGGCCATTTATATCAGACTCTTAAATTCTGATTTTACCTTAATACTTGTTACTACAAGCCTTAACCCCCACCAGTCTGAGAATTGCTAACAAGAGTTCCATCATCTGCAAAACTCCCAACTTTCTGAAATGAAAGGGGGACACATAGCACAAAGTATGTAACCATAGAACACCCCCCCGCCACACCTGCAATAATTTAGAGGTTGGATGAAAGGTTTAGTGTGTTACAAGATTCCAGGTAAGGAACAGAAGGACAAAGGGTTTAGTTCCAAAGAAGGGGCAGTCTCTCTAAATGTGGAGAGCTGCGAGTTATTCTCTGGACATGGATGGGAAAAAATAGTGATGGTGGGACAGTAGGAGAGTAATGCCTACATACTTAGCCCAGAACTGGCAGTGTGGCATGCCCCTAACGTTAGAATTGTGGAGCTGACTACTACAAAATACATATAGGATCTTATGATGCCTTTTTTTCAAGATAGTCACATACCTGAGAATTTTGACCATATATGATGTTCTTTCAGAGGCGCCATCACTCACCAATCTTCTTTACCCAATATCTACCTCTGCACCAACATTTAAAGAGAATTAATGGTCAAATATGATTAGTGCCTCTGCCATGTCATCCTTAGGTGGCTCTGGAGTCATCTCTGACTGGGATACAGAAGTGTCTATGATCAATGGGCCAGACGTGGAGCTGAAGCTAGACATGATGGATTCCCTGCTCTGTGAGGCGTTCAGGTGCAGGGCCTCACACAAGAGTTCTTCATATACCACAGAAGAATAGCTTTCTATGTTATCCTCATCCTCTCACCTTTTGGATGAATCTGGGCTTTTCTGCTATCTAGCTTTCCCTTGTACATTTTAGCACTTCCGTAGTCTGACTCCTTATGGTATAGTCAATGGCCAAAAGATCACTAAACATCCTTCATATCCCAGAGGCAACCTTGGTCAATGCTTTAGGAGGATTATCAATCTGGACATTGTTTTGCCAAGCAATAAAACCTTTTTTATTTTTCATTGTCTGGAATGGCATCCTCCCATGGAAGCTCTCCTGTAAGTAAACAATAGATGACTACTCCAAACACCCACGCATCAAGGCTGTCACCCACAACCAGGAAATATGAAGTATCAATTTTGCACATTTGGAGTCATGTAAGACACAGTGCCACGCCTGCCTCTAATCACTGTGCCATTGACCTTAGCAAGGCCAAAGTATGTGGGCTTGATGGAATGGCAGTCCCGGTCAAACACTAAAACATTGTCTGGCTTCACATCCATGTGTACCAGTCCTTTCTCCACAATGAATTCAAGAGCACTTGAGATCTGCACATCCTACCTCTTCACTGCGTCTTCTGCAATTCCCACCTAAAAAAAAAAAAAAAAGGAATTCAGAATACTTATCAAGAAATGACAGAAACAATTGAGTACTGACGTGATACTTTTTTTTATTTGCACTAACATACAATTTTGAGGACAAGCTTTTGACTTATAGTACTGTTTGGACCTTGAAGAAGGGGACATACCCCGAAAGCTTGTCCTCAAAATTGTATGTCCCCTTCTTCAAGGTCCAAACAGTACTATAAGTCAAAAGCTTGTCCTCAAAATTGTATGTTAGTGCAAATAAAAAAAGTATCACGTCAGTACTCAATTGTTTCTGTCACAAATGCACTAATACGGCTACAATCACCTCAAGCTATCTATAAATGAGAAATTCAGAATATTTAGCTAGAAACAACTGAATTATATGTATATCTATAACTATTTTAGTTTTAGACTAGGGATGGATTCTTTTGTCATAAGTATGTCTGTATGTGCGCAGAACAAGTATGAGAAGTCAGAACAAAAGGCAAGTGTACATTTTTCAACATGGACACCTCTACTAATGTCAACTAAAGGAATTTCCTCTCATTCACTTCCTGTTGCAACTCTAGGAGAGGGCATGAAAGGAAATCTTTTCAAAAGCATACAAATAGCATAAAATAATTTGACAGGAATTTTAACTTTTCTTAACTCTATCCAAACCAAAGAAAAAACAATTCTTAATACTTAAATCTTAATGTACTTACATGTGTTATAATCATGGAGAGTAGATCACCAAGACGTGCCAGTTCTTGGGCAAATACAAAGTGGTTGGTGGTGGTGAAGGCATTTCCACAGCATCTGATGATGTTGAGGTGAACTGAAAGTAAGGATGAAATACTGAACTCCCAGAGGAAAGACATCTGAGTGGTTCTGTTTTTCTCCATGACCTTCAATGCCATTTTTCTACTTTAGATCAAGAATTGGAAATGTTAAGCTGGTAATTTCTGTATGTTTCACTTGAAAATCATTCTAATATGATCTGTTGCATCCAGATGTAGTCCTTTCATAGAGATGTAATACATTCTATCATTGGGCCATATAGGTTCACTCCATATTCCTGCTGTTCTATATATAGAGTGTTACACAGGATTCTACTTTACTTCTCCTTTTAATTTAGAGTAAGTCTACAATTAGTGACCTCTTGGAAAAGTCTGTCTTGCAGATCAAATTTACATACAATACATATACATAAATATTTGTAGAGGACATTGCAATGGTGATTAGATTTATTCACTGACCTGTTTTCCTGTCGTTTGCCAAGAATACTTTCCCAAATCCACCTTTTCCAAGTTCCTGCAGAATGAGGAAGTGTTCCTGTATGTCTACCTTCTTTATTCCTTGTGAATTGAAGGAGAACAATCTATACAGAAGATGGTCCACATCATGGGCAATGGAGGCCATAGTGTTCTAGAGAGCAAAAAAAAAAATCAAACATGGTACATTATTAGGCAGTAAACACATTTTTGATGAGAAACCATAGAAATGTGTCCAATGCGAATACGGTTACCCTCAGTTATATAGCTATAAATATGAAATGCTCAATAGACCTCCACATCTGTATGTATGTGACTCGGGAATAAAGTTTGAATTCTAAAGTGAGAGTTCAAACAAAACAACAGAAATTTATGGAGTAGAGTTAAAAAAAAATAGAAAACCAGCAATCTATTTATATACAAGAAAATTATCAAGCAAGGTTATAACTAGACCAAGAATAAAAAAAAGTATCTAAAAGCCAAGACATATAGCTATACATAAATAAGTGCTGGGATATATCCAATAGTTACCAGTTCAGTTGTGTGTGGGGGTCCTCTTAGTAACTAGTGGTCAAAAGACTCATTTTTTGCTAAACGTCCTTCAGGAAGGAATGTAATAAACATTGGCCAGCATTGATGGAAAGGTGTATCTGCTGCCAGAAGTAGCTTGGTGGCCACCAATATTTCTGGCAGATACTTCCATCATATAAAACCATCATATAAAACATGGAAAATTGTTGCTTCACTTTTTGTACCCAGTACAAGATAGGAGACGCCATGCTAAAGGCCATCAGAAGATATTAGTGGCACTTCTCTAGAACACTCTCTCTAAAACTATGAAGTCTCAGAATGGACCACAATCTCTTTTCAGGAACCTTAAAAAAAACATTTTCAGGAACTTTCCCGGTCAATGTGACCTTTATGTTCTCAGCAAGAGCTCATAGCATTACACCTGTGAAATTTTTATGTACAATGTTGTACTCCTGTTGAATTAAACAAAAGGGTCCACATGAGTTACAATATAAATGTATGTGAGATCTCCATTGACAGATATAAATAATTTTATAATAGAAAATATATTTTATTTAGAGTTTGATCGATATGGTTGTGTAATACGTTGTCTTATCTGTCCAGGTTGTGAAGATAGATGGGAATTGTATAATTGTATGTAAGCTGCCCAGGGGGGATATTCTATTAATTACAGGTGATACTGTATGCTAGGTGTGACAATAGACTGAGACTATTTGGTGCCTGGATTGTTATGTAGACAAGGGGGTCCAGATCTCTTTGTTTTCCAGATACCCATTTCAAAGGATCCTCTTGGTTAGATATGCAATAAGGGTGTCCAGCCTTTCAGGAATGCCTAACTTGACCATTGGAGACCCTGTAATTTTCCCTCCAAAAAGATGTGCTGGAAGGTTGCTATAACTATGAACGTTCTCTGAGATCTATTATCTCTAGTGATATAATTTAGTAAAGCATTTACATTTTGGGTAACTTAATTTGTGTCCATTTGTCAGAACACTCAAGTGAGGGTTTTCCATGTAGCACAGATAAACTAGGTACCTTTTGTTTTATTAGCTGGTATTAGAAAAACTCCAAATCAAGGAGGGAGAACTCAACAAATATGGATACACCACAGAATATTTAAAAAAATATTTAGATATCCCAAAATTATATTGGAAAGTCCATTAAAAACAGATCAATATAATGGGAGGATATCATGAGTGGGAAATCTTGGGTTTGATTTGTTTCTTTTTTGCTCAACTTACTTCAGTTTCTTGGATTTGTGTTTTTGTTGGTGACATATTTTTATTAGGAAGGCACAGAAAGCTGTTTTGTTTTTGTAAAAGTGTTTACTTATTTTTATTTTCTTGGATTTTTTTTTATAAGGCAATAAAGCTTGACTTATTTTTTTGTTTTTAAATAATATCCCTAACAGTGTTTTTTTTGTTATTATTTATGTTAATGAACACGTATTTTGCAGGGAAGTGAGAGTTACAGCAGTAGTGTATGAGGGGAATTTAAATGTTTTCAGCATTCTCAAAAACGGAAATTCATAGAAGTTACATCCAATTATTTTAAATAAATATGAGTTTTGGTCTTTCTGTGTGAGGTTAAAACATGTTCTAGGGTATGGAGCTGTGTATGTGTGATCTGTTTGGCAGATACATATTCATTGGATTGTGTTTTTAATATCTGTTGCATCTAGAATACTTTATTATAAGTTCAGATTGACTTTTGATGTCCTGCACAGCTAACATTGTCTGTTGAATTGGTTGTGGTAGTCATTAGGATAACACTGCCAGTGTTTACTGTTCCTATTGTCTTCCTGGGGGGTCCACCTGTACTATTGTCCATTGTATGCTTACTGTAGGTACTGCATCCCATCACTTTTGTTGATCATGTTCCCTCTGTTTTTTTCTATTTTACTTTATTTTTTAGTGGTGTACTGTTGTATAGTTACTAAAATGTTTGTGTATTATGGAGAAATTGAAGGACAAGACTGGTAAAGTTGAAGATAGGATTGTAATTATAAGAGTAATGAAGGATTCCATAAGCCCATGGCACCAGACACAGGAGGATGTGACATTAAAGCTTTTAGAAATAATTCAGTAAATGTGATGGAAAGACAAGACTAACATTTGCTGCTGTTGGATGGCTGAGCAATGTGAACATTAAAGGGTCAAAAAGAAGAACTTTGAATGAGTATCCAGTATTTTTAGATTGAACGGTATCATGTAGAAGGGTGTAGACAGGACCACCCATTGCTTGAATTTTGGGCAGGTCATCAGAAATGTTCAGATTTTCTCTCACTTTTATCTCAGTCCTAGTGTCTATGGTCTCCAGGGCAATTGGTTTGATCTCTCCAGTGAGGAAACAGACAGCAATAAAACCATTACAGGGGTTCTAACCCCTCCCTACATTATCCAAAATTGGAGACAAAATAAAAATTTTCAGATGCACAGTGGCTGTGTATCCAATCGCCTACTGAGTAGTTGTATAAGCTAGGACTTAGCCATTGGGTGGTTCAGTGGATATGCAGCTGGCTATAGGATAGATACCAGAGTGTGGTTGTAAATGGGGTTCACTTGGAAAATAGACCAGTCCCTAGTGGTGTATCACAAGGCTCCATACTAGGTCCTTTTCTGTTGAATCTAATCTAATATAAGTGATATAACTAAAAGTTTGCTGGGTAGGGGATGTCTCTTTGCTGATGACACAAAGGTGTGCAATAGGGTTGCTATCCCTAGAGGTGTCTGTAACATGGAACATGATTTGGCATTGCTGGAAGATTGGTAAAAAAAAAGTGGCAGTTCAGTGTTTCTAAATGTAAAGTTATGCACCTAGGGAAAAATAATCCATTGTGATAGTACAACATTGGGGGTACAGTGTTGGCCAGAATTACAGAGGAAAAGGATTTGAGGGTACTTATTTCAGATGATTGCAAAATGATCAGTGTGACCAGGCAGTAGGGAAAGTGAATATAATTCTAGGATGCATCCTTAGAGGGGTCACCAGAAGGAGAAAGGAGGTCCTGATTTCCCTATATAGATCTTTATATCACTAGAGGGGTCACCAGCAGGAGGAAGGAGGTCCCAATTTTTCTATATAGAATTTTATATCTCTAGAGGGGTCACCAGCAGGAGGAAGGAGGTTCTGATTCCTCTACATAGATCTTTATATCATTAGAGGGGTCACCGGCAGGAGGTGGGAGGTTCTGATTCCTCTACATAGATCTTTATATCACTAGAGGGGTCACAAGGAGGAGGAAGGAGGCCTTGATTCTCCTTTATAGATCTTTAGTTAGACCTCATTTAGAATATTGTGTCCAGATCTGCAGACCTCACTTACAAAAAGATATTAATAAAGATAGAACGAGTCCAGAGACAGGCAACAAAAATGGTGAAAGTTCTGGGGGATAAAACATATCAAAAACAACTTCAGGAACTTAACATGTTCAGTCTGGAGGAAAGAAGGGAAAGGGGAGACTTGAAACTGAAACCTTTAAACACATCAAAGGGGTGAATAAGGTTCAGGAGGGCAGGGTTTTAAACATGACACCAAAATCTAGAACACGGGGACATGACCTCCAACTAACTGGAGGAAAGTTTAAAACTAATCTCAGAAAGTATTATTTTACTGAAAGAGTAGTTGATACTTGGAATAAACTTCCAGTAGAGGTGGTGAGCCAGTCAACAGTATATAGCTTCAAACATGCTTGGGACAAACATAGATCTATACTCAGACAAAAAAAATGACAAACCCCAAAAACAACCCCCCCTGAAAAAAATATCTTAAAAAAAAACCCGGAAGACTCGATGGACCACTCAGTCTTTTTCTGCCATCACTCTGTGTTTCTATTCTGTGTTTCTATCCGGAAGGTTTAAAGCTGGATATATTGATCTACACAATAGTGAGTCCTTTTTACTAAACATGGACATTGAAATGTGATGGTCACACCCACCCTTCTTTAGAGGTGTAACTGAGGCAGGCCATAAAATGATGCGACTTTCTTTCCTGCAACCATGGGTCAGTGTTGATGGGGAGTCCCTCCTACAGAGCCATTGTGTTCTCTCTGTGTGGGGGTGTAGGGAGCAATCCCTGCCGGGAGAACACAGTGATTACTGCTAGCAGCTATAGTTGCTGGTAATAATTGTATGTAAAAATCCAAAAGGCTGGTTGTGCCCAAATCATACATCAATTCAGCTGGGTACAATCAGCCCGCCCATTAATGGGTGAAATCTTGGCCGGTTCAGCAGTGACCTATGGCTGGCTTAAGAATCATGAAGCCACATGACTTAAGCAGGATTAATTTTTTTTTTAAAAATCAATTTTTTTTTAAAGACAGAATGGGGTCATATCTATGATTTCACCCTTAGTGATGAAAAAGTAGCAAGATGGAATTTTTTTTCAAGAGGAATCAAATTCTAATCGTGAATTTGATTTTCTTTTGGCAAATTCAATTTATTACAAAATTGAATTTTAAAAGCAAACAAAAAATTGGAAGCTCCATCAAATCACTTTCATTAAAGTCTCTGATGCGTTATCAAATATGCTGACAACATTTTTACAAACATTCATACAAATGATTACCACTGTATGGCCAGCTTTACTCTTTCTGTACAGCTTGCAGTGTACAATGTGCCAATCCTGTCATTGATCCTCACATAAAGTATTCCTAAATCAAGGACAGGCAGCAGGAGAGATATCAGCACTAGTAGTAATAATAATAACCATCATGATATCGGGCATCCTATAAGGTTTTAGCAGAGGATCATCTCTGGGATTGGTGACTCCATTAGACATTCAGGGTCCATGTCAGTCTGTAGTAGAATTCAGAGGACAATACATCTACACTGCTAAGACAAATCAGCAAACACCTCTTACTGCACAGAGGGGGATGGGTGACTAGTGATGATTCTGAGGTCCGACTTCAGACTTTCTATATTGGAAACTTCATAAATTAGTTTCCTTCACAACCTCCCTATAGGGGCCCCCTCCTACTCCAGGGCCCCATAGGAGATACATGTTATACCAATAACCATCATATTACCATATGAATGTACGGGTCAGTCTCTGGGGGGATGGTCAGTTACATTCTGTAAATGTTCTTTCTATTCTGTAAGTAGATTATCAGTGTCCAAGTTTTTAGTCTGTAATTTGATTTATTAACACTCATCTTTGCTACAAACGTATGAAACACCAAAAAAATCTACATTAACAATTTAAAGCAAGTTTGTATGCATGATTACAAAGCAAAGTCACCATGTAGACAAACTTGATATTCAGACCTCGGCTGGAAGAAAAGTTTAGTTACCGGACCTCCTTGAAGTTTAATTCAATCCCCCTGATGTAGATCATTACTTCATTATAGATCAAAGAAACTGAATTATGTTTCAAACAGATATGTGAACTTGTTTGGTTTTGTTTTATAATTTCCAAATTTTGGTCTATTCATACATCATTTCTGGTGAAGGTTTGCTGGATATTCATTCATCTGAATTTTTTATGTTTTCTAAGGAGAGTCACTCTCTTTGGAAAACGCAGTAATGCAGGATAATCGTGTTTGACAAAGATAAACAAGATTTGCCCATCAGCGTCTACTGTATGTACACCATAATAGATTTCATTAGAAAAGAAGATTTGTTCACATTTTATTTTAAAGAGAATTTACCCATCAGCCCCGGCATACAAAATAATGGAGTCATGTGTTGGGGTTCCATTCCAAATGAACAACACACGGCACTGCAGATCATACATATCACGTGTTACTGTAGGGAAGGGTTAACACCCATCAGTTTATTTTTTCAAAATTTAATGAAAGTTCCTTTTCACTTCAATAAAGATAGACAGATCTTCCAGAGTATACACCAGGGGTTCCCAACCTCAGTTCTCATGTACCCCCAACAGGTCATGCTTTCAGGATTTCCTTCACCTTGCACAGGTGCTGTAAATAATTGTCAATGGCTGGAATTTATGAGAGCTCTATTTTCCTAGGGAGACCAGAACATGGCCTATTGGGGGTATGTAAAAACTGAGGTTGGGAATCGCTGGACCAAACACATCTTGCCAAACCCAAAAGTAGTCAATTCAGTCTGGTGAGTGTGTATTCCTGGTGGGAGAACATTTGGTTTCAACATATTTGAAAATGTAGTTCCACTTGCATCTTTTTAATGCAAATTGTTAGACAATTTTTTGTTTAGCTGGCTGGTAAGTTCTGCTCTGGGAAATGATGTTTGTTGTTTGCAAAGCCCTTCCATGTGCACCTTTCTTTAGAAAGCTAATTATAAATTGGAGTGGTTACCATTTTTCTTTAGTTTGCTGGAATTGGAGCCGGGACACGCAGGCTTCCTCCAGACATACTGACCATAATTTATTTATTGCCTCCAACATGGAGGATCTCCTAGACTACAGTCTATGACTGACTGCAGACTGCGGCTTCCACATATATTTAAATGTTGTACAACTAAAACCTCTGTTTATAACACAGATAATTAGACTGAATGGTTTGATTTTTACTCATTTGCTGTAAATGTGCTGGGAAAGTTTATTTTTGTTTGCTTGTTCTGTACAAATATTTATTTAATGTATTTATTATATTTTACACTATTTTATTTTTTAATCTTTGTATGTGTTGTATTTATGTTCCTTCTTATACTGAGTGAATCATGCACATTTAGCATTCATTGAGGGCCAAAGTTGGACACACCTAGTCCCAACAATGGAGGTCAACTTCCATAAACATGGCCATTGTGATGGAAACAGTATTGGCAGTTACACCTCAGCCAGGTATTCTGCCTCCTCTTTAACATGTCAATTCAGAAGCCCATCACCATTGAGATGCTCAGTTCTGTCCTGGGGGGTAAAAGTTCTCAATTCTGCAGTCATTGTTCAGGTTTAAAGCGAAACCAAAGTATATATTTTAGTTAATAACACAATCTCAGGTGTCCTACAATTACCATCATTTTTAAGCTGTTGCTGTTTGAATTTGTACTTCATTTCAGATTTTCAGGTGTTTCTCCATGCAGTAGGTATCCCTGATGAACAATAAGTAACATATAGGGAAGGTAACAGGCAAGTGTGTTGCTTTTATACAGTCAGTTCAGAATTGTAGATCTACATTGAGATGAAGGGAAGTCAATCAAAATCCATAAAATGGAACCAGATTCTTCACATGTAATGAGCAAATATGACCACCTTCTTGTACACATTCACCCAGAACATCATCAGTATGAAATTTTCCATGACTTGATATACACATGGCTTGTTCTAGCTCAATGACCCACCAAGTAGTGAAGAAATAATCGGGATGTTTGGAGATGAATATCTAGAAAAAAATCCAGACATAGCAGCTCCAATATTTCTATCCTGACAGGTTCTGCAACCTATTCTATGCCGATCACATTTTTATGCTTATTTATTATTTTTATTTTCAAAAAATCCTTTTTAAATCCATTGGTGTACAATGTTACTGGAAATAAGACATAATGGTATAAAAGAACAGCAAGAACCTACTGCTGATGTACAAGGAGATTTTTTTCTCAATAAATGATCTGTTTAGTACTCTCTCTTGTATTAGATGTTCAGTCTACAATCAATCAGGTAAAAAATTTAATCTTATAAAACAAAAATAATTTGCTATTGTATAGTTCAAATGTTGAAAATTGTTATTTTACAGCTCTGTAAATTATTTGGGTTTCATCTTGTTTTACCCTATCACCTATTCCCTAGAATACCTGTTTATATGCAAATTGGAAATAACAATCTGGAGTCATTTACACAACATTTCCATTAGAAGTCAGCTGATGGAAAGCCTCCAATCTCTGCCTTCCCCGCCCATCTCCCTTGTATAAAGTGGGCCTCTCCCTCCCCTGATCAGTAACTCTACTTACAGAGACCCTGTCCCATCTACTACAACACAGCTGCAGATTTGGTGACCGTGTCCCATTTTGATCAGCAAAGGAACCGAATATTCAGGAAACCTAATCCATCATCATCTCAACTGAATCTTCCACCACATTGAGGTAAGGTCACTTTCATCTAACCAATCAATGGATCTTTATTATTTAATGAACATTCTGATAATAATCCTGCAGAGATTTATGAGGTGTATATTAAATATATAAAAACCTAAATCATTGAGAAGGAAAATGCCTTGAAAATGTTTGTAAGGTTCCTGAGAAGGGATGTGACTATTGAGTGTTTGGATGTTCTGACATCACTCATGGTTATTGGGGGTCATTCTGGGACTTCACAGTTTTGGCGGGAATGTTTTCGGGAAGTTTCAGGGCAGGTTCACTCATATCTTCTGTTATCTTTTAGCATGGCCTCTGCTGTCTTGTACTGGGTACAAAAGGAGAAAACTATTTTCTGATTAAAATTACACTTCTTAATTGGCTGAGCTCTGTGTACATCCTCCTGATTTTGTGCAATGAAACTGGAAACTAGGCATTCTGGTATGTTTAGTCTTTACTTTGCAGTTTCTTCCAGGAATTTTAGGGTCACTAAGGTGTTCCTGGCAGCAGATACACCTTCCCATCAATGCTGAACTATGTTTATTATTTATTTTATTACTGTATTGGATGGGAAATACATTTTGGTTATTTTTGACAGACCTACTGATTCAGTCAGTGTTTTTGTGTATGGCCCCCCCAATGGAGTAAAATGAATATTTTAATTTTGTTAAGATACAAGTCCCTCCATTCATTAAAAAGCTGTGCATTGTGCCCAGACAACATGGTGATATTAAATAATTCTACTGTACAAGAACTGTTGGAAGACCCTAATGAACCTTGTGTTCTTATATAGGGAAGATCTACTGAGCCGGCTCATCACCATTCCCTCTTACAGGGCTTAGCTGCCTCTACTGCCCTTGGTCAAGCTTGAATCCAGTGAATTATGTTCATAGTCCCCAAAGTGTCCATTCTATCCCGTTTTGATCAGCAAAGGAACCGAATATTCAGGAAACCTAAGGAAGATGTACTATAAATACAGCTGGAAGCCATAGAACAATATGTAGGAATTATCTCAGAATTTATAGGAGGGTCAGGAACTTGTAGAGCTCTAGCTATTCTGCTTCAATGTTATGTCTACCACACAAGTCTGTCCAGATGGAAGACATTATTTCACTGATCGGTACAAAAGGTGATGATTATTACTTATATGTGTGTACATATTCCAAATGAAAGGAAAACATTTTTAGACTTTAAACTTTTATTAAGTGTACTTAGTATTGGTAATGATATACAGTATGTTATGTTTCAAACCCCCTTTGGCAGATGTAAATAATCTTGTATATATTTTAGACAGATCACACATTTATTAACTCCAACCTGTCTGGTTAGTTATCTGCTTCTGGGATGTGGGAATATAATGAACTGTATGTGAAATAAAGGTCATGGGGTGTTCAACTAGATCCAGATAATATGCTAAATAATAGCTGGGAGGATGCCTACAGCCAGGTCCATGATTTGTTTATATAAATAATAGGGGTGAGCCATCCTTTGTCTCCAGATAGCAGCTTCAGAGCCTTCCATTGTTACATAACCAATGGGGGTGGCTGCCTTTTATTGTGCGTACCCACATGGAAGAAAAATATATTTGAAACATATAAAAATATTCTTCCCAAATATATTGCCATATGTTTGAAATACTACAATTTTGGCCATATTCAATATATTTCAAAATATATTTCTGTAAATATGTATGTATATATATATATTGAATTGTAGTATTTCAAATATATGGCAATATATTTGGAAAGAATATTTTTAAAATATATGTTGAATATATATTTTCTTCCACATGGGTACGTTGACCTGGAGAAGCTCTCTAACACCTGAATATTTAAAATTTCCCATCCCAAACTCTTTTCATGCAAAATGTTATTTAGCTGATTACAGAAGGGGTGAGGGTATGGTACATAGAATACATGAAAGTGTCCACTAGTCTAATTAGATTAGGCTAATGATAGCTACCCACCGAGTCATATATATAATGATGTGGAGGGCTACTGAGTATTTCATATCTATGGATATATACAGAAACTACCGGTAACAGTATTCATATGGGACAAATGTCTTCAGTTTTTCTTTAAAGATTTGTTTTCTGCTTAGTAACGTAACACATTTTTCCCTTTTTGCTCTCCAAGACACTATGGCATCCGCTGTCCATGACGTGGAACGTCTTCTAGATGGACTTATTTCCTTCACATCACAAGGAATACATCAGATAGACGTACATGAGTACTATCTCATTGTGAAAGAGATTGGAGGAGGCGGATATGGCAAAGTATTATTGGCCAAGGACAAGAAAATGGGTGAGTGAATGAGCCAACTAGCGAGGAGCTGGACTGCATGGGGTTTGGTTTGGCAGGAGTTTCTGCAGACTCCAAGGAAATTTGTGTTTACCGCTGTTCAAGGTAGAGAGTTTTTTGTAGTTATTGTTACCTGTAATGGCCTATGGCCGTGTCGCTGGGCAAGTTGACTTACATTTGATGGTGATGGATCTCAGGGGTATGGCAAGCTGCTTGGTTAGCCAAGTGGCCGTAGCCGGGATTGTTTTAGTCTTTATACCCCACAAAGGTTTTGAGGAATATTTTTTTTTTATGAGACTTATCGATCTTGGCTGTAAAAGCTGAGAACTGTTATGCTGTAACTAATTGTATAACCCATATTAATGTTTTCATGTCATACATTTTTTATTGATTTATTTTTCTTTGTGTGAAAATCAATACAATCTTATAAATAAAGTAGAATCCCTGAGGAACACTATTAATGAAGAATAGCAGATACAGTATATGGAGTGAGCAAATATGACCCAATGCCAGAATTTATTACATCTCTATAAATAAAAAAAAGTTTAAAACATGAAAGAGGAACTTCACTCTCTGAACAACACTGACTATTTCCTATCCTTATGCTGCTAGCATTAGAAAAGAGATAGGAAAGTGTATTCTATTTACTGGTTTTAAACTATTTTTTACATGTCTTTAGTCATTTCCTAGTTTCTATGCCTAGGCAAATGATGTCATACATTCCTGGAGTCTTCAGGAGGGGTTTTCTCAGCTAAGCACACCCACCTGCTTGTATGCCTGAACTAAAGGCAGATAGATTCCAGGAAGTAGTTGCTACATGAATCATCTGCCCCTTGCTCAAGGTGACCACAGACTGAAATTCTAGGGGGAGTTTTTAAATGTGATTCCTCAGCAAAATAAAACATGGAGACATGGATGGATGGGGGAGTTTGCTTTGAATATTAAAAATGAATGAATTAGTCCTTTTGGATTGCGGTGCTCAGATACAGCGTAGTTCCACTTTAATATATGTTGGAAGGTTTTTATTTTGGACAGTAAGCAGTCAGTGGGCTGGCTCTTGGGAGGAGCTTTACCCCCCTCAAAGTATTTTGATATGTGCACATCTGTCTGGAGGAGTGACGTTCCTAGCAAGCTGTATTTGCCTGCAAACCTCTCTAGATAATGATCCCATGTGATGCGGAGCCTCCAAGATGGAAAATACAGAAATCCAATGGATGATAAATGTGGGTCAGGAACAGTCAGTCTGTGGAGGAATCTATGGTAATGGTTCTGGATGTCCTCCAGCCAGGATATGAGGCGGAGCTCTATCTGACTGGCTGCAGCTTCTAATGCACATTGTGAGAATCTCACAGTGTGCAGTGGAATCAGAGTAAGCCATTTCAGTCCAGGAGAGGGTCCTGTACAACTGTATGCTGGTAAGGCTGAGGTTTAGGTTTAAATGAAGCAAAATATATTCTCAGCCTGGGATCAGCAGATCTTATTAACATGTTTGAGAATCTCAAGTGAAGATAAATAAATACTAGCTACAAATTTCCAGTTCTTCATCTAAGTTAGATTCTTTTTATTTTCACAGATCAAGCAATGGCAATGAAGCTCCTGGACAAAAAAAGAACCAGCCAGCATTCCTTTCTTCGGGAGTTTAGTATCTCATTCTTGCTATCATCTCATGCCAACATCATCGGATGTTATGGGACCGCCTTCACCACCGACGACTACTACGCCTTTACCCAAGAACTGGCCCCGGTTGGTGATCTCTTCTCTCTGATCATACCACATGTAAGTACATGTTTCTTAGTTTTATGTAGAGGAGAGTTCAAATGTCTTTCCGTTTATTTTATGCTGTCTGTTTCCTTTAAGGGGGAGATTTCCCTTCACTTCCTGTCCCAGAGATGCAACAGAAACTGAGAGGAAACTCTCTAAGTTGACATTGAACTTCTCCATTGGAAATTTTACATTTTCCTCTTTTTCTTAAAACTCCAATATGTTGAATGTCCCATCACTTATTCCTTTTTTATTATATCTTTTATTTGTTTTTCCAATACAAAAAGAACAATTTAATTACAAAAATATTTCACATATACATACTTCCATTTTACCCCAAATTAACCCCACCCACCCACCCTCCCCCAACCCAATAACCCCATCCACATCTTTACTCTTTACTCTTTCCTAATCTATATCTTCTCTCATAATTGTCTATCTGTATCTGAATCTACTCTCTCCTATTACTTATTCCTAATCACAGTAGTCACCCGAACATTTATAAAAGGTGCCGTATCCCCCCTTTTCTGGCTAGCCAGGCTGCATGCTACGATTATGGGTCTAGTATGGATTTTTGAATTTTTTGGGTGACCTCACAATTTTATTTTTTTTTTAATTTTAGGTGGGAATTGAACAAGATGCAGTAAAGCGGTGTGCTGTGCAAATGTCTGATGCCCTTGAATTCATATCAGAGAGAGGACTGGTACATTTGGACATCAAGCCAGAAAATATTTTAGTTTTTGACTGGGAGTGCCATTGTATCAAACTGACGGACTTTGGCCTTACTAAAGTCAAAGGGACTGTAACTAGAAAGTGTGGCACCACCTTTTTCATGGCTCCAGAGATGTGTAAAGCAGCCATGTCAGATGGGTTAGCTGTGGACAGTAGCCTTGATGTATGGGCGTTTGGTGTCATCATCTTCTCCCTACTTACAGGAGAGATGCCATGGCAGGAGGCCATCCTTGATGATGCAGATTATAAAAGATTTGTAAACTGGCAGAACAATTTCCAGATGGAGAAGCCTCCTAAATCATGGAGAAGAATTCCCATTAAGCTAAGAAGGATGTTTGGTGATCTTCTGGCCATTGACCACACAGAAAGATGTCACACTACAGAAGTCATAAAATATATCGATGTAAGCTGGAAAAGAAGAAAATCCACATTCAGCTACAAGGAAAGAAGATGACAATCCTAAAGAAAACATATCTTCCGTACAACCCAAAGAACCCTTGTGTAAAGCTTCTCACCATAACACCCCACAGAGTAGTGTTTCCATAAAGTCTACTCTCAGCTCCATGTCTTACGTCTTATCTACAGACAATTCTAGAAGTCCAGAGCCACAGAAGGACAACATGGCAGAGACACCAATTTGCTGAAAAGGGATGAGCTCAGTGTTCAGTCCAAAGTTCAGACTAAAAAGTGGCTGTTCAGGCATTTGTCTGAAGGTTTAGGCCATTTTGAGTGGACAAATGTGACTGCTTCTGTCTGGCAATGGTTGCTAAAAAGTAGCGAGTAGATCCAGCTTCATCCTTACCAACCACTGAGATCACCAGGCTTATTCACTTACATGGCCGGTAACTTCTAGCTACATGGCCATGGGCAAGTTTTTATATAGCTGATGACAGCTCAGGATAGTGGTGGACATCGTGATTGACAATATATTTAAGAGGGACGTTTTGGGGATTTTCATTTTGAATCACCTCAATACTGGGCACATTCACCCCCTTCCTGCCCAGGCCAATTTTCAGCTTTCAGGACTGTCGCACTTTGAATGATAATTACTCAGTCATGCAGCACTGTACCCATATGAACTTGGTAATATTTCTTGGAGACAGAGCTATCTTTTGGTGGTATTTAATCACCACTGGGTGTTTTATTTTTTTGCCCTATAAATGGAAAAAGATTGCAAATTTGAAAAATTGTTTTTCTAAGTTCCTGTTATACAGTTTTGCAAATATGTATATTTTTCTTCATACATTTTAATAAAAATGTATACTGCTACATTTCTTTGGTAAAAATAACCCAAATCAGTGCGTATTATTTGGTCTGTGAGAATGTTATAGTCTACAAGCTATGGTACCAATCATTGATAATTGATCATACCTGATGTACTGACAGCCTATCTCATTTCTTGAGGCCCTAACATGCCAGGACAGTACAAATAACTCCCAAATTACCTCTTTTCTGGAATGTAGATGGTCCAAGGTATTTAGTAAGAGGCATGGCAAGTTTTTTGAAGTTATTTTTTTCACAATTTGTTTGGAAAAAGAGGAAATTAAATATTTTTTTTCCACAAAAATGTCATAATAAATTATTTCTCTCACACGGCATAGGCATGCTTCCATTTACACCCTAAAACACATTCTGCTGATTCTCCTGAGTATGGCGATACCCCATGTGTGAGACTTTTTCACAGCCTTAGCCACATAGAGGCCACAGAGAGGCCCAACATCTAAGAAGAACCTTCAGGTGTTATCCACTTTAAGGCCAGGCTGTCTTCTGACACTTTTTTTGTTTACAAGTAAAAATCTGTATTTTTGCTAGAACTTCGATCCCCCAAACATTACATATTTTTTTAGTAGAGGCCATAGAGAATACAATAGCGGGTTTTGCAAATTTCTATGTCACATGGTATTTGCGCAGCGGTTTCTCAAACGCAATTTTACACACTAATGAAAATATACACTTTATTATATTTTATTGCACACAAACACAATATAATAGCAATATTTTTGTAAAATATAAAGTATGGTGCTGCGTTGAGTAAAGAGATACCAAACATGCTGCAGTTTAAAATTGTACACGCTTGTGAAATGGCACCAAACTTCAGTAATTAAAAATCTCCATAGACAACGTTTTGCAAGCCTTTGCACATTACCAGTTTAGAGTTACAGAGGAGGTCTGGTACTAGAATTATCGCTCTCGCTCTGACATTCACGACAATACCTCACATGTGTGGTGCAATCACCATTTACATATGTGTACAGGACCCCAATGCATGCTTTCGCCTTTGCACAGGGGGATGGGGGCATTTTAATATTTTTTATTTATTGGTGGGACACTAGTACATTGTCAGATGTTTATGTGCATTTGTACATTGTGACAGATGTTGATCACCCACCGGGACACCGACTGATGTGGATGTTGCGGTTGGAACCCAATTGCAGATGTTTTGTACTCTGGTACACTGTGACAGATATTGATGTGACATTGGTATACTGGGATAGATGTTTATGTTGCACTGGCACAGATGTTGATGTGACACTTGGACAGGGACAGATGGTGCTTCATGTACTGTGTGGGGATGGCAGCAATCTTTGCGTTCTCTGTATAGAGCTTTCACAGGTCCGCAGCATCCCCCCCCGCACTGAGCTCTCACTGAGCTCGGCGGGTAAAGCCAACACAGAGACACATGTCTTGAATGATGACTGTGATTGGACAAAGCCAACATGTGCTGAGGAGGGCCAATCACAGCGCCCATATCCCGGTCTGTGATGTGCTGTGTCCGACAGACACCTCCATCACAGGAGCGCACCGTTCTCTCAGAACAGGAAAGCTCCCACCCGGCCATTTATGTGCAGTTGTTGGGTGGGTAGCAGTTAATAAAGGACTTGTCAAGCACTGGGGTGTCTTTTGTATCTTTATCTTTATTGTGGTTTGTCATTTACATGAGTAGGGTCACTGTGTACACTATACTCATTCACATAGGATGGATGTATTTGGGCCCCATTATTGTTATATGATCAGGTGGTAAAAGGATGCTGTGATTGGCCTTTTACCTCACCATGTGATCAGCTGTTTCCGTAGGACACAGCGATCATGGACAGCACCACTGGGGGTGCGCGTGGGGAAGGGGGGGGTGTATTCTGGAGGATGTCATATGATGCCCTCCTATAACTGGAACACCGCGTTGTAGCCATCATTTGGCTGAAAAAATGAGGGTGAAGTAGTGCTGACAATAGTAAAACCATCAATATAAAGAACCCAATTAATTAAAAGGGGAAACATAGCAAGCATAACAAATATATATAAATTAAAGTGGACCGATCTAGTATAGAAATTGTCTGGAAATAATATTGAATGACAATAAAATCCAAATCAAACAGTAAAGTTACATAATTACATATTACAGTTAATACCAAATTAAAAAAGAAAAAAGCGCCACTTACAAAAAACACCAAAGTGTCAGCAGCATATCCCACCCCTTGATGACGTCGGTGTGACGAAACCGGTTGGGCGTAGCCTACTTGATGTGGACGTTAGAGAGCCTTGCTGTTCTGTTCTGTATGGGAGAGATCTGCGGTGAGCGTTAACTGTATCTCAACCCTTTTTTGCGATTGAAGTCGGTGTCTGTTGGACACCTTCATTGTGAGTTTCCTTATACCTTTTTTATTAAAGAGATAAATGAAAAAAAGTATTGCACCATTATGTTCTCTTTTTTGTCCCTGAGTGTACTGCATGCTCTCATGGAGGTATGAGAGAGTGGAGAAGTTCATCATAAGAGCTTGGACTGCAAAGTTGTTTGGCTGTGATTATTATTATCTGGAAGTATCTGAAACATCACCATATCTATTTGGACATCGGGTTCATTGCTCCCAGAGCACAAGCGCTGTTGCTGGTTTATTATCTGACCAGCCATTAGCTCTGGTGAGTTCATTTAATCTCCTTTGGTAGTGGATTTCTCACAATTGGTTCAAGTCACTGAAGATATATATATTTTTTTGGACACTAATTTATGTTTGGACACTATAATTTATTTAAAACACTAATGTTTTTTGGATGATGATATACACTTTTGTATAAGTTTGTTATTAGCGCATACCTTTAAATTTGGATTACATATTACAGTTAGTGTGGCTGAAAAAAGACAAAAGTCCATCTAGTTCAACCATAGAAAAAAAAAGTTATAATCCTACACCCACAGTTGATCCAGGGGAAGGCAAAAAAACAGCAAAGCACGATGCAATTTGCTCCTGCAGGAAAAAAATTCCTTCCTGATCCCCCGAAAGGCAATCGGATATTCCCTGGATCAACTTTCCCTATAAATGTTACATCCAGTTATATTCTGTGTATCCAAGAAAGAATCCAGGACTTTCCTACAGCAATCCACTGAGCTGGCCACAACCAACTCTGGAGGGAGTCTATTCCACATTCACACAGCTCTCACTGTGAAGAAACCTTTCCGTGTTTGGAGATTACATTTCTTTTCCTCCAGACATAAAGAGCACCCCCTTGTCCTCTGTGATGATGTATTATACATGGTGCTCATATCCCCCCTTATGTATTATACATGGAGATCATAACCCCCCCTTATGTATTATACATGGAGATCATATCCCCCCTTATGTATTATACATGGAGATCATATCTCCCCTTATGTATTATAGATGGAGATCATATCCCCCCTTATGTATTATACATGGAGATCATATCCCCCCTTATGTATTATACATGGAGATCATATCCCCCCTTATGTATTACACATGGTGATCATATCCCCCCCTTATGTATTTATACATGGAGCTCATATCCCCCTTATGTATTATACATGGAGATCATATCCCCCCTTATGTATTTATACATGGAGCTCATATCCCCCCTTATGTATTGTACATGGAGATCATATCCCCCCTTATGTATTATACATGGAGATCATATCCCCCCTTATGTATTATACATGGAGATCATATCCCCCCCTTATGTATTATACATGGAGATCATATCCCCCCTTATGTATTATACATGGAGATCATATCCCCCTTATGTATTATACATGGAGATCATATCCCCCCTTATGTATTATACATGGAGATCATATCCCCCTCCCTTATGTATTATACATGGAGATCATACCCCCCTTATGTATTATACATGTAGATCATATCCCCCCTTATGTATTATACATGGTGATCATATCCCCCTTATGTATTATACATGGAGATCATATCCCCCCTTATGTATTATACATGGTGATCATATCCCCCCCTTATGTATTATACATGGAGATCATACCCCCCCCCCCCTTATGTATTATACATGGAGATCATATCCCCCCCTATGTATTATACATGGAGATCATATCCCCCCTTATGTATTATACATGGAGATCATATCACCCCTTATGTATTATACATGGAGATCATATCCCCCCCTTATGTATTATACATGGAGATCATATCCCCCCTTATGTATTATACATGGAGATCATATCCCCCTTATGTATTATACATGGAGATCATATCCCCCCTTATGTATTATACATGGAGATCATATCCCCCTTATGTATTATACATGGAGATCATATCCCCCCTTATGTATTATACATGGAGATCATATCCCCCCTTATGTATTATACATGGAGATCATATCCCCCCCTTATGTATTATACATGGTGATCATATCCTCCCTTATGTATTATACATGGTGCTCATATCCCCCCTTATGTATGATACATGGAGATCATATCTCCCCTTATGTATTATACATGGAGATCATACCCCCCTTATGTATTATACATTGGGATCATACCCCCCCCCCTTATGTATTATACATGGAGATCATATCCCCCCTTATGTATTATACATGGAGATCATATCCCCCCTTATGTATTATACATGGAGATCATATCACCCCTTATGTATTATACATGGTGATCATATCCCCCTTATGTATTATACATGGAGATCATATCCCCCCCTTATGTATTATACATGGAGATCATATCCCCTTATGTTTTATACATGGAGATCATATCCCCCCCTTATGTATTATACATGGTGATCATATCCCCCCTTATGTATTATACATGGAGATCATATCCCCCTCCCTTATGTATTATACATGGAGATCATATCCCCCTCCCTTATGTATTATACATGGTGATCATATCCCCCTTATGTATTATACATGGAGATCATATCCCCCTTATGTATTGTACATGGAGATCATTTCCCCCCTTATTTTTTATACATGGAGATTATATCCCCCCTTATTTATTATACATGGAGATCATATCCCCCCTTATGTATTATACATGGAGATCATATCCCCCCCTTATGTATTATACATGGTGATCATATCCTCCCTTATGTATTATACATGGTGCTCATATCCCCCCTTATGTATTATACATGGAGATCATATCTCCCCTTATGTATTATACATGGAGATCATACCCCCCTTATGTATTATACATTGGGATCATACCCCCCCCCCTTATGTATTATACATGGAGATCATATCCCCCCTTATGTATTATACATGGAGATCATATCCCCCCTTATGTATTATACATGGAGATCATATCACCCCTTATGTATTATACATGGTGATCATATCCCCCTTATGTATTATACATGGAGATCATATCCCCCCCTTATGTATTATACATGGAGATCATATCCCCTTATGTTTTATACATGGAGATCATATCCCCCCCTTATGTATTATACATGGTGATCATATCCCCCCTTATGTATTATACATGGAGATCATATCCCCCTCCCTTATGTATTATACATGGAGATCATATCCCCCTTATGTATTGTACATGGAGATCATATCCCCCCTTATTTATTATACATGGAGATTATATCCCCCCTTATTTATTATACATGGAGATCATATCCCCCCTTATGTATTATACATGGAGATCATATCCCCCCTTATGTATTATACATGGAGATCATATCCCCCCTTATGTATTATACATGGAGATCATATCCCCCCTTATATATTATACATGGAGATCATATCCCCCCTTATGTATTATACATGGAGATCATATCCCCCTTATGTATTATACATGGAGATCATATCCCCCCTTATGTATTTATACATGGAGCTCATATCCCCCCTTATGTATTGTACATGGAGATCATATCCCCCCTTATGTATTATACATGGAGATCATATCCCCCCTTATGTATTATACATGGAGATCATATCCCCCCTTATGTATTATACATGGAGATCATATCCCCCTTATGTATTATACATGGAGATCATATCCTCCCTTATGTATTATACATGGAGATTGTATCCCCCTTATGTATTATACATGGAGATCATATCCCCCTTATGTATTATACATGGAGATCATATCCCCCCTTATGTATTATACATGGAGATCATATCCCCCTCCCTTATGTATTATACATGGAGATCATACCCCCCTTATGTATTATACATGTAGATCATATCCCCCCTTATGTATTATACATGGAGATCATATCCCCCTCCCTTATGTATTATACATGGAGATCATATCCCCCTTATGTATTGTACATGGAGATCATATCCCCCCTTATTTATTATACATGGAGATTATATCCCCCCTTATTTATTATACATGGAGATCATATCCCCCCTTATGTATTATACATGGAGATCATATCCCCCCTTATGTATTATACATGGAGATCATATCCCCCCTTATGTATTATACATGGAGATCATATCCCCCCTTATATATTATACATGGAGATCATATCCCCCCTTATGTATTATACATGGAGATCATATCCCCCTTATGTATTATACATGGAGATCATATCCCCCCTTATGTATTTATACATGGAGCTCATATCCCCCCTTATGTATTGTACATGGAGATCATATCCCCCCTTATGTATTATACATGGAGATCATATCCCCCCTTATGTATTATACATGGAGATCATATCCCCCCTTATGTATTATACATGGAGATCATATCCCCCTTATGTATTATACATGGAGATCATATCCTCCCTTATGTATTATACATGGAGATTGTATCCCCCTTATGTATTATACATGGAGATCATATCCCCCTTATGTATTATACATGGAGATCATATCCCCCCTTATGTATTATACATGGAGATCATATCCCCCTCCCTTATGTATTATACATGGAGATCATACCCCCCTTATGTATTATACATGTAGATCATATCCCCCCTTATGTATTATACATGGTGATCATATCCCCCTTATGTATTATACATGGAGATCATATCCCCCCTTATGTATTATACATGGTGATCATATCCCCCCCTTATGTATTATACATGGAGATCATACCCCCCCCCCCCTTATGTATTATACATGGAGATCATATCCCCCCTTATGTATTATACATGGAGATCATATCACCCCTTATGTATTATACATGGAGATCATATCCCCCCCTTATGTATTATACATGGAGATCATATCCCCCCTTATGTATTATACATGGAGATCATATCCCCCTTATGTATTATACATGGAGATCATATCCCCCTTATGTATTATACATGGAGATCATATCCCCCTTATGTATTATACATGGAGATCATATCCCCCCTTATGTATTATACATGGAGATCATATCCCCCCTTATGTATTATACATGGAGATCATATCCCCCCCTTATGTATTATACATGGTGATCATATCCTCCCTTATGTATTATACATGGAGATCATATCTCCCCTTATGTATTATACATGGAGATCATATCTCCCCTTATGTATTATACATGGAGATCATACCCCCCTTATGTATTATACATTGGGATCATACCCCCCCCCCCTTATGTATTATACATGGAGATCATATCCCCCCTTATGTATTATACATGGAGATCATATCCCCCCTTATGTATTATACATGGAGATCATATCACCCCTTATGTATTATACATGGTGATCATATCCCCCTTATGTATTATACATGGAGATCATATCCCCCCCTTATGTATTATACATGGAGATCATATCCCCTTATGTTTTATACATGGAGATCATATCCCCCCCTTATGTATTATACATGGTGATCATATCCCCCCTTATGTATTATACATGGAGATCATATCCCCCTCCCTTATGTATTATACATGGAGATCATATCCCCCTCCCTTATGTATTATACATGGAGATCATATCCGCCCTTATGTATTATACATGGAGATCATATCCCCCTTATGTATTGTACATGGAGATCATATCCCCCCTTATTTATTATACATGGAGATTATATCCCCCCTTATTTATTATACATGGAGATCATATCCCCCCTTATGTATTATACATGGAGATCATATCCCCCCTTATGTATTATACATGGAGATCATATCCCCCCTTATGTATTATACATGGAGATCATATCCCCCCTTATGTATTATACACGGTGATCATACCCCCCTTATGTATTATACATGGAGATCATATCCCCCCTTATGTATTATACATGGAGATCATATCCCCCCTTATATATTATACATGGAGATCATATCCCCCCTTATGTATTATACATGGAGATCATATCCCCCCTAATGTATTATACATAGTGATTAGAGATGAGCGAATCGAACCAGGCGAAGTGGAATTCGATACGAATTTCAGTAAAAATTTGATTCGCGTCGAATCCGAATATTTGCCTACTTCGGGTGCGCGAATCGGATTTTTCCCGATCAGCCGGCAAAAGTGTCCCTGCAGAGAGCTCCGCTATTTCTGACAGTTCTCTGACAGAAGGAACACATGTTTAGCGGTTGAAACATTGTATCTATTAGTTTACATTTAGGATACAGATGTTTCAACCGCTGTACATGTGAAGAAGCTGTCAGAGAACTGTCAGAAATAGAGGAACTCTGCACATACACTTTTTGCCGGTTTGGAATTCTTATTTTCATCCTACTTCTTCTTCTTCTTCTACTTCTTCATCCTCATCCTCATCCTCAGAAGAAGAAGAAGATGAGGATGAAGAAGAAGAAGAAGAAGTAGGATGAAAATAAGAATAATTCCAAGCCGGCAAAAAGTGTATCTGCAGCGCTCCTCTAAGTGTATCTGCAGAATGTCATTTATGGAAACAAATAGATACAATGTTTCAACTGCTGTATGGAGTGAATGTCCCAGAACTGTCAGAAATAGACAGAAACTGTCACAGAACTGTCCTTCTTCTCATCCTTCTCCTTCTTCTCATCCTTCTCCTCATCCTTCTCCTTCTTCTCATCCTTCTTCTCATCCTTCTCCTTCTTCTCATCCTTCTTCTCATCCTTCTCCTTCTCCTTCTTCTCATCCTTCTTCTCATCCTTCTCCTTCTTCTCATCCTTCTCCTTCTCCTTCTTCTCATCCTTCTCCTTCTCCTTCTTCTCATCCTTCTCCTTCTTCTCATCCTTCTTCTCATCCTTCTCCTTCTTCTCATCCTTCTCCTTCTCCTTCTTCTCATCCTTCTCCTTCTCCTTCTTCTCATCCTTCTCCTTCTCCTCCTTCTCCTTCTCCTTCTCCTTCTTCTCATCCTTCTCCTTCTTCTCATCCTTCTCCTTCTCCTTCTTCTCATCCTTCTCCTTCTCCTTCTCCTTCCTCATCTCCAAGGGCATTTAAATTAAAGGTACAGTGTTCTGCACTCATTTAAAGGCTCTCTGAAGCCTAGAAACCCTTTTTATAAGTTAACTTCGTAGCGAATTAATTCGCATCGAATCAAATTTCTTCCTGGAATTCGCCGAATCAGCCAAATCGAATTTTTGAAAAATTCGCTCATCTCTAATAGTGATTATATCCCCCTTATGTATTATACATGGAAATCATATCCCCCTTATGTATTATACATGGAGATCATACCCCCCTTATGTATTATTCATGGAGATCATATCCTCCCTTATGTATTATACATGGAGATCATATCCCCCCCTTATGGATTATACATGGAGATCATATCCCTCCCCTTATGTATTATACATGGAGATCATATCCCCCCTTATGTATTATACATGGAGATCATATCCTCCCTTATGTATTATACATGGAGATCATATCCCCCTTATGTATTATACATGGAGATCATATCCCCCCTTATGTATTATACATGGAGATCATATCCCCCCTTATGTATTATACATGGAGATCATATCCCCCCTTATGTATTATACATGGAGATCATATTCCCCCCTTATGTATTATACATGGAGATCATATCCTCCCTTATGTATTATACATGGAGATCATATCCCCCCTTATGTATTATACATGGAGATCATATCCCCCCCTTATGTATTATACATGGAGATCATATCCCCCAGGGTATGGTGATGATCAGGATGCTGGTAGGCGATATGATGGAGATCAGGATGCTGGTATGAGGTATGACAGTGATCAGGATGCTGGTATGGGGTATGACAGTGATCAGGATGATGGTATGGGGTATGGTGGTGATCAGGATGATGGTATGAAACAGAGATCAGAGGCGATCCTGAGGATCGTTGCTGATTTCCGATCATTAGTGGTTTAGGAAAAAGAGATGATCAGTGGAGCACATGTTCTCCGCTGATCATCTCAGCACACAGATGGACAGTATATGAAGGAGCGATATCAGCCCTTCACTGGCGATCTGTGTTCTCCCTCCAGATTCTCCAGCCCAAGCTGGAGAATCGGAGGAACTGCAAACTAAGCAGCGATAATTTAGTAAACGGTGTTTGACTGATCTCTTACTGTAATCTCACGAGATTATAGTAAAAGCAGCCATTCCAGCATTTGCAGATCATTCTCCCTTCATTCAGATAAGAGATCTACACTGTTTCATAAAAGGCATTCACAGGAGAACTGTGTTCTCCGAGAATGCCGGAGAACTGAGCAGCGGTCATTTACTACTGCTTGATAAATGAACAGCTAAATATGGCCATGGGAAACAATTACTTTTGGCACCAGGGAGAATTTTGAAACTAAATTAAGGGTGTGGCTATGAGGGCAAGATATGCTCCAAAGGTAGCCAAAATATTTCTCAATAAATTGGAGGAGTAAGAAGTGTTCTCTGATCCATGGCCGCCATTAAAACTGTATAGATCTATTGATATCATCATCATTTGGGAGGGAACAATGGAGAAGTTTCAGTTCTTCACCCAATTGAATGAGAATGCCTATGATATTAAGTTGGAACATGGAACAGAGAGAGGGTGGAATTTTTGGACCTAGAAATTTTTAAGATGGGTAATAAATTGTCCACTGGGATACATTTCAAGGAAGTGGATAGAAATGGGTACATTGCCACACGGAGCTGTCACCACCCAGGATGGATTAGGGCCATCCCAAAGGGGCAGTTTGTATGCTTTAGAAGAAATTGTGATAGTCAGGTAGACTTTATGAAACCGACGGATATGCAAAGATTCTTGCAGGAACTCTATAAGAAGAAGGATTTAGAAAAGGTCCGTAATGAGATAAATTAAATGAACAGAGAAAAACTCCTCTAGAATAAGTAGATTAATAATAAAAGGAATGAGCTTACCTTCATTACAGACTTCAATTTACAATATAGACAGATTGAGAAATTGTTAAGAAATTTTGGCCCATTTTGTTGAAAGACCATACTTTAAGAAAGATTCTCCCTACGAAGCCCACGTTTATTTACAATAAAGCTAATTGCAAAAAATGTGTTAGTTTCCCCTAAGAGAGAGGTTAAGTTCTTGGAAAGGGTAGTGTTCTATGACTATATCTAGGTGTGGCAGATGTTTGTCTTGTAGGGTCATCAAAAATATGAATAAAAATAGAAAAGTGGAGAAATTTCAGTTCTCTGCTGGAAGGATTTATAAGATTGACAAATTCATTACATGTAATGTGAAGTTTGTAAGTTACCTTATTTCCCGTCCTTGTTGATTGAAGTATGTAGGGAGAACCAATAGATGGTTATATAAAAGAATCAATGAACACATTAATAATATCAAGAAAGAGTTTAGGCATCAATCATTTTAGGGTATCCCATAATGAAACAAAATGGATTCATGAACTTGATACTTTGGTTCCATGTGGTCTAAACACTGATATTGATTTAAATAGCTTTTTAAACAATTTTTAGTCATTTTAATTTTTATTAATAATTAGGTTTTTTGAGATAGATGTAGTACTCTTTTCTGACCACAAGATGGTTCATGGAGTAATTATATCCCCTGGGCACACATTTCTTAATTATTTATAATATTTTTTAATATATATTCATTTAGATTTTAAAAAAATATTTTGGGGAAGTCTTATTATTTTTTCATCAGATATTGAGTATATGGGGACATTCAAAATATTGTTTTTTCTTGGGTGATATCCTATTTTCCACCACTTAAGGACCTGTGGTTTTGGACAAGTGTATTTTTTTTTTTTTTAATGTAAGTTATAAATGTATTATGGAGGTTTAATGTAAGTGTTTTTCATGCAATCCACCTTGATGGGGTGATTATGGTGACCATTGTAAGAAGGGGTGAATTAGAGTGAAGGGTTAATTGATTAGCACTATCCTCCGGTCTGTGGGTATATAAGAATATTCTAAAATGGTCCTTCCTGATAACATGATTCCACAAAATACATTGAGGCCTGGCTGTTGTCATATCCAGTCCCTGATTACGTCACTTGGACCTGCAGTGCTTGGAGATTTAGCCACAAATACGCACTGTGCAACTGCCGGGAGCGGCACTTTTAAATGTGAGAGTATTTTTATTCTTTAACCTTTTTGGATTTAATAAAATTTACTACACTATGGGAAGCATCTTTGTTTCCTGAGTGAGTGTATTGTCATACCGGTTTATTCGAGAAGAAGATCCTGGTGGCGTCTGCTTCCTCCTTGATTTTGGGATATGCATGAATTATTATGGATCTGGTAAGCATTTCATTTTAATGCACGTGGTGGTGAATCGGCAGCAAGTGGAATTTACACAGGTGTTGGGCCCACAAGTGGATGAAACAATAAGTCGATGGACTTTTATTTGTGGACACTTTTTAATTTATGAATTATGTTTGAGATTAATTAATCATGTTAGCACTTTGATGTATTTATTGGACATTATTTAGATCATGTTTTGATTATTATTTAACAATATTAGCACTGTGATGTATTGGGAATGCATTTATTTTTAGTGGGTTGAGCGCCTTTATATAAAAAAATGACACAGTAGTTTAAACTGTAAAGAGCCGCTTCCCTTTTTTCACATTTAGGTTTGGTGTGGCACCCCATTTGATCTAATTTTACACATCCTTATGGTATGTTTAGTCTTTGCATGGTAGTGTCTGCCTGAAATATTGGGGCCACCAAGTTGTTTCTGGTAACAGATTCTCTTTTCCATAAATTCTGGCCAAAGTTGACTACATTCCCTTCCAGACACTCAAGCAAAAGATGAGTTGTTTGATCCCTCCAGTTGATGAGAGGCAACCACACACAACTGACCTGGTAACTATTGGATATATTCATAGATTACTATATTTCTTGACTTTTCCATTTGTTTTTGTAGTTGATCAAGTTATACCCTTGCTTGATAATTCTCCTGTTTTATAAATAGATTGCTGGCTTTCCATATTTATGTCCTTTCAATGTACTCCGTAAGTTTCTGGTGTGCTTGAGCTCTCACTTTAGTGTCCAAATATTATTTCTGAGTCACATACCTTTAGATGAGGAGCTCTACTGAACATTTCATATTTATAGGTATATAACTTAAGGTAACACTATACATATTTGATACATTTCTATAGTTTCTTTTCAAAGATTTGTTTTCTGTCTAATAATGTAACAATTTTTCTATTTGGTCTCTCCAGGACGCTATGGCCTCCATTGCTCATGATATGGAATATCTTCTGGATCGAATGGTCTCCTTCTACACACAAGGACTACAGAAGGTTGACCTACAGGAGCACATCCTCATTGTGAAGGAACTTGGAGAAGGTGGATTTGGAAAAGTATTTTTTGCAAATTTCAGGCATACAGGTCAGTGAATTAATCTAACCACCATTTCAATATCCTCTACAAATATTTATGTATATGCATGGAAAATTGATCTGTGAGATATAGAGGTCACTAATTGTAGACTTGCTTTAAAATAAAAAGAGCAGCAAAGTAGAATCCCCGAGCAACACTATTAATGAATAATAGCAGGTACAGTATATGAATTGAACAAATATGGCCCAATGATAGAATGTATTATATCTCTATAAATACAACATTTTTAAAAGATTAATAAATGCTAGCAAGATTTGTTTCAGGGAACCAAGCATTGGTCTGACTCTTTTCAATCATTTTTATTAAAGGAAAAAGGAAACGTAGTATACAACATTGTTTCGTTGGGCAAAGTATTGTTTCTAATTAATAGCTTGACAATAGAGAATACAAGTGACAGTTATAAGACATTGTAGCATCTTAATATAATATAACAAGCAGTATAAATAATACAACAAGGGTAATGTTGAAACAACCTTAAATTTTCAAAACATAATTGACCTTGAGTTACGGGACAATGATAGATTCAGAAATGAGCTTGAGGAGGGATCAAGGATTAGAATGAGAAGGAAGAAGAAAGTATTATGAGATGGACAAAAAAAGCACCAAACTCTAATAAGGAATATGTGATTTGTACCAGAATGACCAGTAGTCCCATGCCTGTAGAAGGCATTGAGGCCAATAGAAGGAACTAGAGTCTCCGGGCGCGTAGCCTGACTTTCCCACGTCTGTGCTCTACCTCCCCACTGACCCTCTGCCTCTTCCTGTGATGTCACATCCTGCCGCTGTGTTCCAGGCTGGTTACTAGGCTCCTTCCTGCACAAACGCCGCTGGATCGGCTCTACAACACCACCATTCTGTAGGATTGACCACTACAGTATCTCTCACCATCTCCATCAGCCCAGCTACTATTGCACCAACCACCGGTGGTCCCTGCAGGACCTTTTGAGGAACGGTTATCTCTCATATATACAGAGGAGCTTGTTTTATTACTTCCTTTGTGAGTGTTTTTAATCCTTTGCTATTAAATACAGTGTTATTACTACACTCAGACGGGCGCCTCCTGTCTCTTTTCTTCTACCCTTGCCTGTTTCTGACTTAAGTAACCCTTTCTGTCGGGCACTAAGAGTAGTAGGAAAGTGTAATGGTCCTGAACCCTTTTAATTACATCTAACACTGTTGGCACATTGGAAGTTTTCCAATGTTTAGTAATATTGATTCTAGCTGCTAGTAGAATGTGTGTGACTACTTTATGGGACCTTCTTGGTAAAGTATCAATATTAAGGTTAAGTAGGGTTATATCAGGCGAGTAAAAAAAACTTGATTAATTAAACGGAATACAGGGGACCAAAAGGGTGTTAAATGGGGACATTCCCATAAGATATGTATTAGAGAGCCCGAGGAACCGCATTGTCTCCAACAGACTGGTGATGTATCAGCACTAAATTTGGCAGTCCTGATAGGAGTGAGGTATCTACTTTGGACTACGTTTTGAGTTAATTCCCATAATGATGTGCATTTGATGGCCTCGTATATAGACATAAGATCAAATTTCCATTGCAATATGGGGTATTGGTAACCTAGGTCACATTTACATTTTTGAAAAGAGATGGAATGGTGAAAGGCATATTTTTTCTTGTAAAACGTTATAAAAGATAGATATACCTTTTGTGCCCTTTGAGGTAGGTGAGTAGTATGAGATAATGGCTTTAGGTATGAATGTACGTAGCTGGGGATTACATTTAAGACAGTGTGCAATTTGGATATATTGATAATGAGTTTCGGGTGGTATGCCCAGAGCTGACCTTAATTGTGGTAAACGTTTGAGTTGGTTTTGTGAAAATAAATGGTCTGTGGATAAATTAGTGTAGTTGGGCCATATCTGAATGTTTACGTTTGGAATATTGGATTGACTCTTAGGAGCAGTTGTGTAAATACCAAAATGTATTGATAGGTACATATCTGTCTGGAGGAGTGGGCATTCCTAGACAGGCTGTATTTGCATGCAGACTACCCTAGATAATGATCACATGCGGAGCTCAGTTCTATAGGATTAAACTAACAGAAATTCAAAGAATGAAACAGGCGATGGACAGTCAGGCTGGGGAGGATATGGTGCTAAAAATGCTGGACGTCCATCCAACCAGGAAATGAGGCGGAACTTTATCTGACTTGCAGCTTCCAATGCACATTGTGAGAATCTCACAGTGTGCAGTGAAATCAAAGTTGGAAATCTGAGTACAGGAGAGAAGCCAGCACAGCTGACTGCTGGTGAGGCTGAAGTTTAGTTTTAAATGAAGCATAATACTAATTCTAACACTGGTTAGAATGATTTTCAAGTTAAACATACAGAAGTAACAGATTAAAATATCTAATTCTTGATCTAAGTTAAATAATTTTTTTTCTTTTTTGCACAGGTCGAAGAATGGCATTGAAGGTCCTGGATAAAAACGGAACCACTCAGCGGTCTTTCCTCCGGGAGTTCAGTATTTCGTGTTTACTTTCAATTCATTCCAACATCATCGGATGGTATGGCCCCACCTTCACCACTACCGACCACTTTGTGTTTGCCCAAGAACCTTTTGGTGATCTGCTCTCCATGATTATACCACATGTAAGTGCATTAGGATATAAGTATGGAATTGCTTTTTCTTAGGTTTGGATAGAGTCAAGAAGATTTAAATCCTGGTAATTTATTTTATGTTGTCTGTATCCCTTTGGAAAGATTTCACTTTCACTTCCTCTCCTAGAGATGCAACAAGACGTGAGAGGAAACTCTCTTAGTTGGCATTAGTAGAGGTGTCCATGTTGAAATATTTTCACTTTCCTTTTGTTCTGACTACTCTTACTAGTTCTGAGCACATACAGACATACATATGGTAAAAGAATCCATCCGTAGTTTAAAACTTAAAAAGTTATGGCTATACATATAATGTAATTGTTTCTGGATAAATATTCTGAATTTCCTGCTTCTGGATAAGTATTCTGATTTTTTCCTTATATTCTCAATACTGTATTTAACATTTACTGTATCTTGGTTTTATTTATTTATTTATTTTAGTTGGGAATTCCAGAAGACGCAGTAAAGAGGTGTGCTGAACAGATCTCCAATGCTCTTAAATTCATAACAGCAAAAGGACTGGTACACAGGGATTTGAAACCAAACAATGTTTTAGTGTTTGGCCAGGACTGCCATTCCATCAAGCTTACAGACTTTGGGCTTGCTTAGGTCAAAGGGACGGTGATTAGAGGCAATTGTTGCACCGTGTCCTACATGATTCCAGAAATGTATGAGGTTGACACTTCTGGTGGCTTGGTTATGGATGGCAGCCTTGATGTGCGGGCTTTTGGAGCAGACATCTATTGTTTACTTACTGGGAAGCTTCCATGGGAGGATGTCATTCCCGATGATGAAAAATATAAAACTTTTGCTAATTTCCAGATGCACAATTCTCCTAAAGCATTGACCAAGGTTGGCTCTGGGATACAATAGATGTGTAGTGATCTTTTGACCATTGACTATACTGAAAGAAGTCAACCTACAGATTTGCTGAACTACATGAGTGAAAGCTGGAAAGCAGAAACCACAAGACAAGAAAATGAGGATCCCATAGAAAAATATTCTGTTAAAACTGATGAACCCTTGTGTGAGGCTTCCCATCTGAACACCTCACAGGACATTGAGTCCATCATGTTAACTAGAGATGAGCGAATCGAACCAGGCGAACCGGAATTCGAGTCGAATTTCAGGAAATATTCGATTTGCGTCGAATCCGAAATTTTGCCTACTTCGGGTGCGCGAATCGAACATTTCCCGATCAGCCGGCAAAAGTGTCCCTGCAGTGAGCTCCGCTATTTCTGACAGTTCTCTGACAGAAGGAACACATGTTTAGCGGTTGAAACATTGTATCTATTAGTTTCCATTTAGGATACAGATGTTTCAACCGCTGTACATGTGAAGAAGCTGTCAGAGAACTGTCAGAAATAGAGGAACTCTGCACATACACTTTTTGCCGGCTTGGAATTATTCTTCTTTTCATCCTACTTCTTCTTCTTCTTCTTCTTCTTCATCCTCATCCTCAGAAGAAGATGAAGAAGAAGTAGGATGAAAAGAAGAATAATTCCAAGCCGGCAAAAAGTGTATGTGCAGAGTTCCTCTATTCTGCAGATACACTTAGAGGAGCTCTGCACATACACTTTTTGCCGGCTTGGAATTAATCTTATTTTCATCCTACTTCTTCTTCTTCATCCTCATCCGAAGAAGAAGAAGAGGATGAGGATGAGGATGAAGAAGAAGAAGTAGGATGAAAATAAGAATAATTCCAAGCCGGCAAAAAGTGTATGTGCAGAGCTCCTCTAAGTGTATCTGCAGAGCTCCTCTAAGTGTATCTGCAGAATAGAGGAACTCTGCACATACACTTTTTGCCGGAAACCGCTGTATGGAGGGAATGTCCCATAACTGTCAGAAATAGACTATTTATGACAGTTCTGGGACATTCCTTCCATACAGCGGTTGAAACATTGTATCTATTTGTTTCCATAAATGGATCCATTTATGGAAACAAATAGATACAATGTTTCAACCGCTGTATGGAAGGAATGTCACAGAACTGTTAGAAATAGTCTATTTCTGACAGTTCTATGACATTCCCTCCATACAGCGGTTTCAACCGCTGTATGGAGTGAATGTCCCAGAACTGTCAGAAATAGACAGAAACTGTCACAGAACTGTCCTTCTTCTCATCCTTCTCCTTCTTCTCATCCTTCTCCTTCTTCTCATCCTTCTCCTTCTTCTCATCCTTCTCCTTCTTCTCATCCTTCTTCTCATCCTTCTTTTCATCCTTCTTTTCATCCTTCTCCTTCTTCTCATCCTTCTCCTTCTCATCCTTCTCCTTCTCCTTCTTCTCATCCTTCTCCTTCTCCATCTTCTCATCCTTCTCCTTTTCCATCTTCTCATCCTTCTCCTTCTCCTTCTCCTTCTTCTCATCCTTCTCCTTCTTCTCATCCTTCTCCTTCTCCTCATCCTTCTCCTTCTCCTTCTTCTCATCCTTCTCCTTCTCCTTCTTCTCATCCTTCTCCTTCTCCTTCTTCTCATCCTTCTCCTTCTTCTCATCCTTCTCCTTCTTCTCATCCTTCTCCTTCTTCTCATCCTTCTCCTTCTCCTTCTTCTCATCCTTCTCCTTCTCCATCTTCTCATCCTTCTCCTTCTTCTCATCCTTCTCCTTCTCCTTCTTCTCATCCTTCTCCTTCTTCTCATCCTTCTCCTTCTCCTCACCCTTCTCCTTCTCCTCATCCTTCTCCTTCTCCTCATCCTTCTCCTTCTCCTTCTTCTCATCCTTCTCCTTCTTCTCATCCTTCTCCTTCTCCTCATCCTTCTCCTTCTCCATCTTCTCATCTTTCTCCTTCTTCTCATCCTTCTCCTTCTCCTCATCCTTCTCCTTCTTCTCATCCTTCTCCTTCTTCTCATCCTTCTCCTTCTCCTTCTTCTCATCCTTCTCCTTCTCCTTCTTCTCATCCTTCTCCTTCTCCATCTTCTCATCCTTCTCCTTCTCCATCTTCTCATCCTTCTCCTTCTTCTCATCCTTCTCCTTCTCCTCATCCTTCTCCTTCTCCTCATCCTTCTCCTTCTCCATCTTCTCATCCTTCTCCTTCTCCTTCTTCTCATCCTTCTCCTTCTTCTCATCCTTCTCCTTCTTCTCATCCTTCTCCTTCTCCTCCTTCTCCTTCCTGATCTCCAAGGGCATTTAAATTAAAGGTACAGTGTTCTGCACTAATTTAAAGGCTCTCTGAAGCCTAGAAACCCTTTTTATAAGCCATCTTCGTAGCGAAGAAATTCGCATCGAATCGAATTTCATACTGGAATTCGCCGAATCAGCCGAATCGAATTTTTCAATACTTCGCTCATCTCTAATGTTAACCATCAGCTCCACGTCTCACCGTTTGATCATAGACACTTCTGTATTCCAATCTGAGATGACTCTAGTGCCACAGAAGGACAACATGGCAGAGGCTCTAATCATGTTTGATGAGGAGTTTTCTTTACATGTTGGTGCAGTAGATATCGAATGATGAAGAATTGGTAGCAGATGAATCGCCTGAAAGAACTTCTCATGGTCAACTTTCTCAGGTATGTGGCTTTCCTTATTAAATTAGGGAGTTATATGATTCTATATGTATTTTATAGTAGTGAGCTCCACAATTCAAACTATTAGGGGCATGTAACACTGCTAGTTCCGCACTAAGTGTGCAGACATTACTCTTTGCACCACCATATCTACCATCTAACACCAATTCTTTTTAATAAAGGCATGGTATATCCATCCAAAGCATGGCTCCCAACTTTCCTCATTTAAAGGGATTACCCCTTTTTTGGAACCCGATCCCTCTGTTCTCCTCAGTTGTCTCTCTTCTGATGTTCAGATCAAAAAATACTAATTAACTAACTTCAATGTTGTAACACCTTGTAGTTATGAGTATTAACGTGAAATCAGAATTAAAGAGGATGATATAAGTGGCCTTCTAGTGAACAATGGTAATAGCAGGACTCTTGTATACTCCTTAGCATTCCACTATTAAATATCTTGTTTGGTTGACAGATCCATTTTGATATGACATTGGCAAGGCAAATATTACATGTTTACTGCAGTTACTCTCAGGAACCTGAGTTTGATGTACTTTACCAATCTATAGCAGTGAATCAGTTGAAGGATGGTTATTTCTTGGTTGGTGTAGGTTTCTATTCCTTTATTTACTAGGATTGTGTCAGGAAAGACCTACCCAGAGTGCAGGTGAAGTTCCACGGTGCACAAATATGCACATCGCAGAGTCCTTGCAAGCCAAACAGATGTGCAGGCACTTGGACATAGGCATGTGCACTCGCACATGCGGGCACGCACCTGTCACTAATGCTGGCGCCAAAAGGGCTTTTTAAACTGTCTGCTGTAGCTGTCTCATTGCCATATGGTCTTTCCCTGCTCGTGTTCCCTGATTCCCGTGATTGACTCCTGATACCAAACCAGCCTGTTCCTGATCTCTGTTTGATTGCTTCCTGCCCTGACCTCTGGCTTGTATTTAGATTATTCTTCTGTCTGATCAATCTTCCATTACTGAACCTGGCCTGTCACCCGACTACTCTGCCTCCTGCCGCTTTAAGCCTGATCTGCCTCACCAATACTGAACCAAGCTCGTCTGACCCTGCATCCTCAGCACGCATCCATCCATCCTGCATGGCCACATCCGCACCCTGATCCTGGCCTACAACTCCTCAGCTCACCTTCTATTACCAGACCTATCACAGGCACTCATACCCTACCGTGCCCCTGCGACCACTGTCTCACCATCAGCGGTCCTTGAGCCGAAGTTGTACGGGGAGCCTGCCTCTTCACGTCAGGCTCACTAGCTAGGTACTTGACAGAATGTCTCTTCTAGGGCTATTTTCCAAATTACACAACATGCCTCTAAAGCCCGTGTCTGTAACCTTATAAATATATATGAAATGCTTATTAATTCTAACATTATTTACTGCAGGATAATCAGTTTTTCTGTAGTTCTTCAGAACTAACCACAAGCTGTTAGTCACTATAAATGCCATATTCATGTTTGATTTTTTTTTTTTTAGATAATTTCTATATTTTGTTATATTTATTTGTTTAGCTGACAAGTCTGGACTAGGCCCACTGGATGAACAAGGCCCCTTCCTGGTACATGGGAGATGTAACTTGTACATATATGAGTAGTTACTCCTCCTATGCACTGGGTGGTGCTCTTTTTCTCTGTATAGAAAAAGACATGTTGATCCTGCCAGACGTCCTGTGAGCTCCTAAATTCCTGTTTGAGCTAACAACACTTTGTGCTGCCAGCCAGGTGTAGAAGGACATATTGTGCTCTGAGATGTGGGAAGATACACATGGGTAAGTCAACCACTTTGCCATACTTTATGTATTTCATGAATTGGGTTCATCATCAGTGACTCTGTCTTTATATTAGTAATTGTGTCTCTTCCTTTCTCCACAAGTCCACCAAACCCCGGTGTCATGTAAAGATATTCCAAGCGAGGAAGGAATCAGAGCTTCAGCCAGTTCATTGAGGTATACTGTATGTTGAAGAGACTTGGAATTAGAGACTGCAACCTTGTCTGACTCCATGGACCTGCTGGAACTGTTCTGTTCTTTTTCCTTCATCTTTAGGCTGCATCCGTTCTCAGTATATGAGTTCTTGATGACATCATATATTTTCCCTCCTATTCCACTCTCCATTAGCTTGTGGAACAATCCTAGGGTGCTACACAAAGCAGGCATATGTTTTCCCAGGTTTTGTAGTGTGGACATGGTTCTTGGTGAGGGGTGCAGGGTGTAGATATGGGCTCTGGAGTGATGGTTTTACATGAACCCTAGAAAGACAGAAGGGGCGCACACATCTAAATGTAGGCTGTTTATTAAAATAAATTGATAAAATTAATAAAATGCATTCACTGCATACATTATACAGCATGGATAGCCACATTACTTCTATATCAGCTATGCAATAAGGGAGGCATCGAGTCCGCATGCTGGCAGTGAAGAATCCCTATATTGGCAAGGCCCTGCCATTTCGACTACAGATGACGGCTGTCATATGGAGAAGTCACTACTGTCAACTTATTAGTCAAGAACCACTCCTCGCTGCTGACAAAGTTATATCTGAGTGTGTTTTCACATATCACAGCATCAGTTTCACTGGTGCTTATATCAGCATTTAATGTGTGATCTCTCAAAAAATTTTTTTTTTTTTTTTTGAGAGATAAACACAAATTAAATGCTGATATAAGCACCAGTGAAACTGATGCTGTGATATGTGAAAACACACTCAGATGTAACTTTGTCAGCAGCGAGGAGTGGTTCTTGACTAATAAGTTGACAGTAGTGTCTAGTGGAAAAACTAGACAATAGTGACTTCTCCATATAATTTCCTTTAGACACTGGACTTCAGCCAATCTTCTCCACACCCATCATTTCCTGACAAGAAAAGGGTTTAAATCCTTTGCTTCACTGCATGAGACGCATGCCCTACCAGCCTCTGAAGGCTTTAGATATTTACAACTTAAGCATTTTTACGCTCCATACACCACAACAACCCACCCCGCTAACCCCATGACTCCCATTGAAGGAGCCTGCCATAAAGACCCACATAGGTGAGGCCTAATCTCCTGTACATACTCCCTCCTCTCAACTTCTGATCCTATGCCACCCCCCTTATACCCACAGATAAGAGACAGACCTTGGTTGCAGACTAGATCCTTCTAACTGGGATCATATTTGGTCCAACACTAAATCTTTGCAAAATGTAGAAGCCTTGAAAACCAACTAGAAGGTCCTAACCCGCTGGTACTTGGTCCCAACAAGGATCACTAAATTTACACTAAACTACTCTAATGGTTTTTGGGGTTGTGAAGAGGCATAAACTCAATACCACATCTGGTGGACATGCCCAATAGCCAAAGGCTTTTGGGCCAACATCTTCTGCATCTTATCTAGACTTTATGAAAGCTCACACCTGACCCGTTCATAGCCCTCCTTAACCAATGCCCCCCTCCCCCCCCCCCCCCAGTATCACCAAATTACAATTTAAACTTCTTCTGAAAGTCACCACAACCGCTAGGCAGATTCTAGCTAAATCATGGAAATCTCCCTCCTTAAGTATAGCAAAGCACAGAGTCACACAGGCCATGATCCACGCCAAAATGGAAGCAACAATCCTAGATGCCATCCCTAAGTTTCTGAGAATGGGTGGAACACTTCCTCCCATCAAACTTCGATGATTCACTTCTCCTTCCCTAACACACCCTTTATGCAATATTCAGACTTGACTCTTAGGCTGGCCATACATTATACAATTATCTGCAGATTTTTGGTTTAGATTTACCAAAAACCATATAATAGGAGGACAAACCTAAACAACACTTTCAGTTGTATCCAATTAGGCAGGCCCTTGCACTACATAGTTGAAGGTAAATCTAAAGGAAATTGGGCAGAAAATCTGCAGATAATTGTATAATGTATGGCCAGCCTTAGTCAACTACCAAAACAACCTATTCCTTACGCTACCATCTAGGGCAGCGGTTCTCAACCTGGGGGTCGAACGACCATTTCCCAGGGGTCGCCTAAGACCATCGGAAAACACATATTTCCGATGGTCTTAGGAACCGAGACACCGCTGCAGTCTCCGGCGATGTGTGGGCGGGATGATACGCTGCTGTCACCCGGCCACACCTCCAAGATCGCTCAGCAGCTCCGCCTCCTCGCCGCTGATTGGCCACCGGAACTGTAGCTCAGGAGAGGCACACAGGCGGCCAATCATCGGCGAGGAGGTGGAGCTTGGAGAGGAGGAGCCAAGCGGCAGCGCGCGTACATCAAAGAAGACCGAGGGAGCGAGTGAAGAGGAGAGCGGCCAGAGAAGGAAGACAGCTGACAGGTAAGTGAGAGAGCGAGCCCAGGCTGGAGCAGGGGTCAGCAAAGTAAGTATCATTGGTGTCAGTGGGAGGAATAGTGCCCCATCATTTGGGTCACTAATACCAACGATGGGGCACTACTCCTCCCCCCACTGACACCAACGATGGGGCACTACTCCTCCCCCCACTGACACCAACGATGGGGCACTACTCCTCCCCCCACTGACACCAACGATGGGGCACTACTCCTCCCCCCACTGACACCAACGATGGGGCACTACTCCTCCCCCCACTGACACCAACGATGGGGCACTACTCCTCCCCCCACTGACACCAACGATGGGGCACTACTCCTCCCCCCACTGACACCAACGATGGGGCACTACTCCTCCCCCCACTGACACCAACGATGGGGCACTACTCCTCCCCCCACTGACACCAACGATGGGGCACTACTCCTCCCCCCACTGACACCAACGATGGGGCACTATTCCTCCCCCCACTGACACCAACGATGGGGCACTATTCCTCCCCCCACTGACACCAACGATGGGGCACTATTCCTCCCCCCACTGACACCAACGATGGGGCACTATTCCTCCCACTGACACCAGCGATGGGGCACTATTCCTCTCACTGACACCAACGATGGGGCACTATTCCTCCCACTGACACCAGCGATGGGGCACTATTCCTCCCACTGACACCAGCGATGGGGCACTATTCCTCCCACTGACACCAGCGATGGGGCACTATTCCTCCCACTGACACCAGCGATGGGGCACTATTCCTCCCACTGACACCAGCGATGGGGCACTATTCCTCCCACTGACACCAGCGATGGGGCACTATTCCTCCCACTGACACCAGCGATGGGGCACTATTCCTCCCACTGACACCAGCGATGGGGCACTATTCCTCCCACTGACACCAGCGATGGGGCACTATTCCTCCCACTGACACCAGCGATGGGGCACTATTCCTCCCACTGACACCAGCGATGGGGCACTATTCCTCCCACTGACACCAACGATGGGGCACTATTCCTCCCACTGACACCAGCGATGGGGCACTATTCCTCCCACTGACACCAGCGATGGGGCACTATTCCTCCCACTGACACCAGCGATGGGGCACTATTCATCCCACTGACATCAGCGATGGGGCACTATTCCTCCCACTGACACCAACGATGGGGCACTATTCCTCCCACTGACACCAACGATGGGGCACTATGCATCCCACTGACATCAGTGATGGGGCACTATTCCTCCCACTGACACCAGTGATGGGGCACTATTCCTCCCACTGATACCAACGATGGGGCACTATTCCTCCCACTGACATCAGTGATGGGGCACTACTCCTTCCACTGACACCAATGACATGGCACTACTCCTCCCACTGCAAAATTACAGTTATGAAGTAGCAATGAAAATAATTTTATGGTTGGGGGTCACCACAACATGAGGAACTGTATTAAGGGGTCGCGGCATTAGAAAGGTTGAGAACCACTGATCTAGGGAGTCACACACCCCCATCCTCCTACCCTTCCTCAAATACCCCTGCTTTTCCCCACCTGACTACCTACCCTCCTGACTTGCCCTCATTGGTTTAAGTTCTCCCCCCCCCACTTCTGGGGAGCCCACTCCTACATTTACAATGTATCCATATCATCCTCCTACACAAGTCTGTTTTCCCTTCTCTCCTCAAAATGTTATGTTTCTGTACCCATGTTCTTCTCCCCACCTTTGTAAGGACATCATTCCTACTGTAATCATTACCTCTGTTACTCTATATTGGGAATGTCCAATTTTCTGTATTTTTTGTCTTCAACACCTTGTTTAAGAAAAAAAAAATTAAATTATTTGAACAAGAAAATAGCCAGGTTATAGTCATATATCCCACCAACTCCATGTACTACATGAACATTGAGCCTCAGAAGAGCTTTAAACATACAGTAGATCCTAACTAACCTAAAGATCATTCCATTTTTTGATAAAAACTCACATTTGTCTGTTATGGATTGAAGGTTTCCAGCTGGAGCCACCTCTGGGTGGAACACAGTCACTGCAGGTATGAAAGGTGATTCAAGCAGAATGCCCAGCCACAGAGATCACCTTCAAAAAAACAGGCTCCCAAGGAATACAGAGCGTGAGAGAAAGCCTCCAATGGTGGAGTAGGTCTTTTTTCCAAAAAGTAGAAGCATATAAAAAAGGATGAAAGCAACTTACATGAAATTCAAATTCCAATATGGCCACCGGGTATCCCACAAACAGCCTTATGGTATGTGCACAGTGGTTAGGGGCACCTTCTAACACGTTTCATGTCCAAACACTCAAGGGGAGTGTGCCCATGGAAACAAAACAAAAATAGACCATTGGTGCATACTCAGCTGCTGGCAGCGGTCATTTTCTGGGAGCTCGCTCAGAGCGAGAATAGAACGCTCGCGATAAGCGCCTGCCATGGCCATTTTGTTGGTGCTCAATCCATAGAAAAAAAAACAAACACAAACATTGCAAAGCGGACTTCTAACCGAACAGAGGTGGAATTTTCATGACAAGGAACAGAATAATTCCCTTTATTCAAACTATGCATATAAATTGGAACGTTACATCAAGTCCAACGCATGAAACAGAAGTTAGAAACTTTATTAAAATGTATGTTTGTTGCTATGTGTATAGCGCCACCTAGCAGCTCGCCAGGGGAAGGAACAATGATTAATTATCCCCATTTCAATCAAAGTGTTAAAATGTAAGTTTATTCTTTAAAAACTATAATTAGAATAGTATTAAAGCAGGTAGACATATCTAATCAAACAGTTTTATTTTATATAATAGGAAACTTAACATTCTAAAAATTAGAGAAAAGGTGAAACAATCTGATCAGTAATAAGTGAAAAATACCCAAATGCAAAATAGTAACCTTGGTGATAAAAATATTGATGATCAATATGGTAATCCATAAATTGTCTCATAAGGACATAGTAACCAATATACCAAAAGGTGGAACCAGAATAGGAAAAAAAAAAAAAATATGTAGAAGTAATAAAAGAATCATCCAAATAAAAATATATATGAACTAAAAATGCTTCACTACAGCAAATAAAAAAAAAAAAAAATTAAACTCTTTACAGAAAAAGAATTAGGATTATCATAATCAACTAAAAGGATATAACCAATCAGCTTGTGTCTATGAAACAGTTAATATCTAGCTCAATATTTAACCCATGTGGTGACTGGGTATGTAACAGATAAATCCATTTGGTTTCTAGCATCGACACTGCCCTCTTTATGTATGACTCTCCCAGTTCTTTATAAATACTGTATAATAATAATAATTATTAAAAAGCGCCAATAGTTCGCTCAGCGCTGTACATGTGACAGAACATGTGACAGAACAATACCAATACAATGCAAAACATGAGGGGATCAAGGGCCCTGCTCTTTCGAGCTTGTCGATACTTGTAAATTTCAGAGAGTGCGGGTTCCTGTTACGTTGTTGGCGGTAGTGCATTGATACCGAATGGCCTTTTTGAATGTTAGATAAGTGCTCACATAGCCCATCTCAGTGCCTACTGTTTCCCACATGAACATTCCAACAGATACTGTAATGAACCGCCTGGCGGTACCTCTAGCAATCCACGAAATAGGGTTCCCCAGAGCGCAGAGTCTAAGTCCCAGTCTATTTGTTCACCAGGACCCCTGATGGTGGGGATGGACTTGGAGCAGACAGAGACCAGGTCACGACCCCTGAGTACACCCACCCGTGGTAGAGGGATCCACCAGAGGTATCTGCAAACTGAGAGCCTGATGTGAAGAGGTGGATGGGGCCCAAGCAGGATGGATGGATGAGCAGAAGCATGGTCAGACAGGCCAAGTTGGTAACCGCGGGGGCAGCGCAGTACAAGGCAGCAGGCAGAGAATGGTCAGGTGACACGCTGGGTCAGCAACAAGAGGTCAGAGCAATTTAGGGGCATCCAAGAGAGGTCAGGCAAGCCAGGGGTCAGAGCAAGAGAGTACAGCACGGTCAGGAACAATCCGGGTCAGCAATGATAAAAAATACCAATGAATACAGAAGCAGGAACACAGGATAGACCAAACAGCAACCAGTGTCAGCGCAGAGCGGATTTAAATACCGCGCCCTGCGCTGTCATTGGTGCCAGGCGTGGCCCCGAGTGCGCATGCGTGAGTTCCGTCTCCACCACGACTGGCCTGGACCTAGTGCCTGCAGAAGAGTGCGAGCCGGCACACTGCGGAGCCACACGCTGCGGCTCCTGACAGATACACTACGTAGAAACTATAGCAAGTGATGGTAGATTGAATGTCATAGGACCTGCTAGTCGCATTGGAGCGAAACGTTTTTTTATAGGATTTTTATGGATGCCATTGCTGGCACACAACATGCACCTGTTGCACGGGAAGAAACCCTTCCTCTTCAGAAAACTAAAAGTGGGTTGCTTCAGAGGATTAACTATGTTGGGGGCCAATTTATTTCTTAGCGAAGGCACTTTACAGTAAGTGATTTCTGGATGGTCCGGTAAGGTGTCTCCCAACACAGGGTCATTTTTCAGGATATTCCAGTTCTTTTTAATGATCCTTGCTACTTCTTTATATTGGGTGGAAGTTAGTAATAAAAAAGGAAAGCATCTTTCAGTCTGAACTCTATCCTTTGGGATAAGGAGATTAGTTCTATCGATATCCCCCACCTTGTTAATTTCAGCTTCCAATAAATTCGTATCATAACCCTTCTCAATGAACCTTTAAGTTTGTTCGATTGTACCCTATAGTCTTCGTTTATTGCAGTTTCTGCGAATACAAAGGAATTGGCCCCTGGGTAGGTTATCAAGCCATCTGGGTAAATGGCAGCTATCATTAGGGATATAACCGTTTCTATCTGTACTCTTAAAGAACGTGGTAGTAGAGATTCATGAGCCATTACTACAAAGAGTGAGATCAAGAAAATTAATCTCATGGTAATTATATTGAAAGGTAAGTTTGATATTCAGCTTGTTAAAATTAAGGGTGGTGAAGATAGTCTGTAGTGTAAATTCATCACCTGCCCAGAATAGCAGAATATCATCAATATAGCGACGGTAAGAGTGTAGATGGGGCCAGTCTCTAGAGTAGATCATATCCTCTTGCCATGAAGAAGTTTGCTAAGCTTGGCGCAAATTTGGCACCCATGGCAACACCAGTGACCTGCAAGTAGTATTTATCATCAAACCAGAAGTTGTGCTTCATTGCAAAATCCAGCAGTTCCAATAAATATTGTTTTTGTAGTTGTGAAATGTCATCAGCTTCATTTAGATAAAATTCGGCAGCATTTAGACTGTCTTCATGTTGAATGTTGCTATATAGCGCGGCTACATCCGCTGTAACTAAAAAAGTGGGGTTATGCAATTGGATATCTTTAATATCCATCAAAACGTGTTTAGAATCTGAGGAAAGATGGAGAAACGGTTGGAGAAAGGAGTCTATATATTCTCCAATGTGGATGACGGCTGACAGACATTCTATATTCCACCAAGAAGTTGTCCATTGGAATCCATGTCCTTACAGTTTCATATCCAATTCTGTCAGAGAGAGAAAGGGAAATTAGTATGATAAACAACATATTACATATTACATATTAAAGAAATGCTGAAGCTTCCCAAGAGTCTACCGAAGTCAGTTAAAAGTTTGTGTAAACAGACAACGCTGACTTATTAGGATCCATAATCATCACTAAGGAACTGGAAGTGAGGGGGAGCTTGAAGAACTAAAGAATGCCACTGAAAGCAAGATTCCTCCATTGGAATGCTTCCTGTATACCAGCCTCTCTCAACCAGGGTGCCTTGAGGTTCCTTCTGGGTTGCCTTGGCAAAAGGTCTACAAATTGCCCAAAACTTGTATACAGCAGGTGGGACAATCCTGCCTTTTGGTTATACAAAACCACAGGTTTTCATTGTGCACCATTACGACCTTCTAACCACTAGCGTCCTGACAACCAGTGACATCAGTTGATAAGGAAGATGTCAGCTGCCTGCACAGCATCCTAGTTTGACCCTCCCCCACCCCTCGCCATCAGTGCTGGAGTCACATTAGCTTAGTGATGGAGAAAAACTGAGGGAGAAGAGAAATGAGAATACTAGTCAGTAGAAATGTGCAGAAGTATATTTGCTTTGGAAGAATAAATCCCCTCTAATGTTGGGTGTCCTACATGTGTGGATGTTGCTGCGTTATATAAAAAGTATTAGAATATTTCACAATTTAGAATGGGGTGCCTCGGGACTGTCCATTTTAAAGGGTGCTTTGACTGGGAAAAAAAAGTTGAGAAATACTGCTGCACCCAATGCTCGGGCTCACATTCACAAGCTAAAAGTAAAGTCCTAAGTGTCGGTTTATGAAAATGAAAAGCAGAGATCCTGAGGATCACAGCTGACCTCTGGTGTGCCAGTTTTTGAACCGGAGACAAGGAGTGGAGAACATTTTCTTCACTCCTCACCACAGGACACACCCTTCTGTCATTCACTTTTACAGAGATGGCCAGTTATGAAGGCGAGATTTGAAGATCCCAATGGCCATCTCTGTAAAATATCTCCAGCCCAGAACTGGAGAATATGGGTGAGAAGCTGCTGTGAGGAAGAAGACTTCCTTCCTAATATCAGCACCAGTGGGGTTAAACATTGATACTGATGTAATTCTAAAAAAAAAAAAAAAATTATATATATATAAATAAATAAATGCATTTACACCTGAGCAATGCAGAATTGCACTGTGCGCTTTTGGCTGCCATTCATTGTTAAAGGCACCCCTAACGCTGTTAGCAGACATGCATATTGCTGCACATTTTGACATTTGACAAATACGCCATCAAACGTAGCAAAATGCATATTTAGAAAACACACAACACTCCATACCCAAAAAAAGGGTTCAGTTTGGCCTTAATGCATATTTTGGTGAAGTTGTTACCCCCGGATCACATATGCAGCCATGCGGGCTGCGTTGTGCATGGACATGAGAGCCCATTCATTTGAATGGGCTCTTATGCTCGTGGCACACAGGGAAGAAGTCCCTGCACTTCTTCTGTAAATGCAGCCCGCACGGGAACCTCGGTTCCCAGATGGGTTGCGTTTCCAGTGCGGCCGGCGTGCCGTTAGAACTAATGGCACCCGCCCATGGGTCCGCATTCCTCTGTGCGGGTGGAGGAGATCCTCAGCGACACCACCTGCATATATGTGAAGCAAGCCTTAAACATTTGGATGATTTTTTCACCACACTTTAAAAATGTGAGTTGAAATTGCTGTGCATTTTGGTGCTTTAACGTGTTTTGGCTAATATTTTTTTTACCTCCGTGTGTGTTCTGGAAACAAATGCATGTCATGTTTGCGGTGCCATTATTTGTTAATGGCACCCAAAAGTGGCCATTAGATGTGCAGTTTGCCAAAATATGCATAAAAAAAACAAATCAAAAAACACACTTTGACCATTTGCCAACCGCCCTATGGCCGAATGGTGGGCGGCAAATGTCATCAGCGTTTCGGGTGGACGCCATATGGCATCCTCCCGCACATGCACAGATTGGGCTCCTGCAGAGCGGCGCGATCTGTCACCGGCCATATACCTCGGACACGGCCAGTGGCAGATCTATTGGCCCCGTTGCCGGTACCATGTGACCACTCACACTCGAGTGAGTTGTATACAATTGATGGCTTCATTCATGCCATTCATTGTATACTAGTGCCTAGCTGTGAATGGTCACAGCTAATCACATGCACATGTCATATGATTAGCTGTGGCCAAATCACAAACAAACCAAACCAACAAACCAACCAAACACACACACACACACACACACACACACATTCAAAAAAAACTTGCCATGCCTCTTATGAAGTACGTCGGACTGTATTTTGCAAAAAGTGGTCATGGGGGGGGGGGGGGGGGGGGGGGGGGGTTCTCTGTACTGTCCTGACATTTGGGGGATATCTGTACTTTTCTGACATTCTTGGACCTCAAGAAATTAGATTGGCTGTCAGTACTTCAGGATTGATCAATATTCAGATCTATACCATAGTTTGTGAAGTCTATAACTTTCCTACAGACTAAAAAATACATCCTAATTTAGGTTATTTTCACCAAAGACGTGTAGCAGAATACATCTCGGCCTAAATTTATGAAGAAAAATTATTTATTTGTAAACTTTTAGAACAGAAACAAAAGAAAAAAGTGTTTTCAAAATTTTTAGTCTTTTTTTGTTAATTTAGCAAAAAATAAAAACCCCAGCGGTGATTAAATACCACCAAAAGAAAGCTCTAGTTGTGTGAAGAAAATGATAACATTTTAGTTTGGGTACAATGTTGCATGACCGTGCAATTGTCATTCAAAGTGTGAGAGCGCTGAAACCTGAAAACTGGCCTGGGCAGGAATGGGTAAAATTGCCCGGTATTGAGGTGGTTAAAGAAGTGCAAAAACACATGCTTAGAAGAGTGCCAAAATGTACATTACAAAAAAAAAAAACACCACGCATGTTAGTTAAAATAACCTGTGCCAAAATGTGCATTAAAGTGCCTAGGGCTAGGTTCACAGTAGTGTCCATATGGAGAAGACAGTCCAGGTATACTCTTGATGGGATGCAGGTCCTCTGTGGTCGTGAAGTTGGTGGAGGAGTGATGTTATCGCTGCCGTTTGGTCCTAGGATAAAGAAGGTCCACAAAACACTTAGTAAGCAAGCTGCAGGCTTCTGAATACAAGTTTTATATTTGATGGGAAGACAGCATTGGCCACACCAACCAAACGTGCTTTGTTTCCCAGCTTTATCAAACTTCCTTGCCTAACAAGACCCTGCCACCAAACCATTCATTTCAACAAAAATATTTCCATAGAATAAATTGTATAAAATGTATATTCAATGCATTTTATTCATGTTATTTACCTGTAAAGCCTCCTTTGTGTAAAGCCCTGGGACTGCTGCTGGGCCCTGCTATCTTGGTTGTGATGTCTACAGTCCCAGCAGACTCCAGCTGTTATTCGAGTGGCAGTCTTATAGTATTCCCCTTCACTCCTAACGGCTACATAAAAGGTTATGAAGGGAGGCAAGAAGAAAGGCAGAGGAGCTGGGCCAGCACAGACAGCAATTAGACACCCCAACAAAGTGGATAAGGTTATGACATGCTAGGAGAGGTCTGCAATAGAAGTTATTGTACAGAATTTATATAGCGCTAACAGTTTGCTCAGCACTTTACAATATAACGGTAGACAATACAGTTCAATACAAGAGGGATTTGAGGGCCCTGATCCTGGGAGCTTACACTCTAGGAAGGAGGGGCTAGTGGTACGAGAAGTAGTAACTGTGGGGGATGGACTGGTTGGAAGAGTAGAAGATTCAAGTATTAGCTGAGGGCAGGATAGGCTTCCCTTAAGAGTTGGTTTTCAGAGATCACCCAAAAGTGAGCAGAGTAGGCGATAGTCTGATAAATTGGGGTAGAGAGTTCCAGAGGATGGGGGAAGCTCTGGAGAAGTCCTGAAGACGAGCATGAAGAGGAGACAAGGGAGCTAGAGAGCAGGAGGTCTTGCGAGGAGTGGAGAGTATGGTTTGGGTGATAGACAAGATTGGTGATGTAATTTGTGGCAGAGTTATAAATGGCTTTATACGTTGTTAGTGTTTTGAATTTAATCTGTTGGGCAATGGGAGGACAGTGGAGGGATTGGCAGAGAGGGGTGGCAGATACAGAACGGACAGTAAGGTGGATGAGTCTGGCAGCAGCATTCATAATAGACTGGAGGGGGAATAGCCTGTAATTTGGTAGGCCAATGAGGAGGGAGTTACAATAGTCAAGGAGAGATAACAAGGGAGTGAATAAGTTGCTTAGTGGTTTCAGAGGTTAGGAACGGGCGTATCTTGGAGATGTTGCGGAGGTGAAGTCTACAAGATTTGGACAGTGATTGGATTTGTGGCTGAAAGAACAGATGGGAGTCTAGGATTACACCTAGTACCCTGGCATGAGGGGAGGGACTGATTGTGTTATTAATCTTGGAGAAATCAGGGGAGGGGGCACGGGCTGGAGGGAATATGAAGAGCTCAGTTTTGGAAAGATTGAGTTTGAGGAAGTGGAGTGACATCCATGCCGATATGTCACTTAGTAGGCTAGTAATGCGAGAGGAGACTGAAGGCTGAAGTGTGAGGTGAGAGGTAGAAAGCTAGATTTGCGCGTCATCAGCATAGAGATGGTACTTAAAGCCATGAGAGTTTATCAAGTGACCAAGGGAGGAGGTGTAGATGGAGAAGAGAAGGGGTCCAAGGACAGAACCTTGAGGGACCCCTACAGAAAGGGTGAAGAGGAGGCAGCTTTATAGGTAACGCTGAAGGAGCACTGCGATAGGTAGGAGGAGAACCAGGAGAGAGCAGCGTCTGATGCCAAGAGAGTGGAGTTTTGAGGAGAAGGGGATGGTCAACCGTATCAAAAGTCGCAGAGGTCAAGTAGTAAGAGTATGGAGTAGTAGCCATTGGTTATAGCGGTTAGTAGATTAGTGAGGTTTAGTAGGGCAGTTTCAGTGGAGTGTAGTGAGCGAAAGCCAGACTGTAAAGGGTCAAAAAGGTTGTGGTCAGAGAGGTGGGAGCTCAGGCAATTGTAGACTAAGCATTCTAGGAGTTTAGAGGTAAATGGCAGCAGGGAGATGGGTCTCAAGTGGTTCAGGTTGGTGGGGTCCAGGGAGAGCTTTTTAAGTATGGGAGTGTTGTGTGCATGCTTTAGGAGGGGACGGGAAGGCACCAGTAGAGAGGGAAAGATTGAAGATGTGAGTGAAGGAGCAAAGAATGGAGGAAGAGGGTGACCGTAGTAGTTGTGAGGGTACAGGATCCAGGGAGCAGGTAGTGAGACGGGCTTCATAGTAAACCTTAGTGACCTCTTCGGTAGTAGTAAGGTCAAAAAGAGGAAGGTGTTGAGGAAGGTTTAGTATAAGGTATGCTAAGTGGGATAGAGGTCTGTGTAGTAGCAATGCCCCTATGAATTGCGTCAATCTTGTGAGCAGTGAGTGAGGTAATGGGTGGAGGTGGAGAAAGTAGAGAGTTAAAAGTAAAGAGACAAGGACTGGATGACAAGCTATTAATAAGAGTGACAAAGTAGGCTTGTTTGGCAGCATGAAGTTGGACTTGTATGTTAAGAAAGCAGATTTATATTGGGTGAATGCTTCTTGAGATTTGGTTTTATGCCACAATCGCTCCAGCGCAAGACTATGTTTAAGATTTCTGGTGTGGTCAGTCTGCCAAGGTTGTAATGGTCGTGGCCTGATGCTTCGCGTTGTTAGAAAAGAAAGCGAGTCTAATGCGGATGAAAGCAAACTGTTGTAGACAGCAATGGCCAGGTCAGGGCAGGACAGGGGAGAGATTCTGTCAGAGTTTGTCAGTTGCAGAGTGGAAAGGAGCAGGGTTCAAGTTGTGAAGGTTTCTGCGGGTAATGGTTTGCTGCTTGGAGGGATAGGTGTTTGAAGACTAGGACACTGAAGGTGATGAGATTGTGATCAGAGAGAGGAAAGGGGGTGTTTGAGGTTGTAGGGAGTGCAAAGATGGGACAAAACAAGGTCTAATATATTCCCATCAGAGTGAGTGGAGGACTGTATACACTGTGCTAATGCAAAAGATGGTTAGGTTGAATAGTTGGGATGTATCTGGGTTGTTGACATCAATAAGGAAGTTAAAATCTCTGAGAATGATAGTGGGTAGTTCAGAGAAGAGAAAGTAGGGTAGCCAGCAGGAGAAATCAAGAAAGCGGGACACGGGTCCAGGAGGCCAATAGATTACTGCAATCTTCAGAGAAACGCGAGAAGACAGCCGAATGCATGGAGTCTCAAAAGAAGAAAAAGGATAAAGAGGGAGGGTTCAGGAGGACTTGAAAGGTGCTCAGTGGGGATAGAAGCAAACCAACCCCACATCCTTTCTGACCACTGGGTCTGGGTGAGTGGGTCCAGAGGAGGCCTCCATAGGAAAGTGCTGCGGGAGAAGCAGAATCTGCTGCTTGGAGCCAGGTTTCTGTAATTGTTAGTAGGTTAAGGGAGTGGGAGACAAAGGTCATGGACAGAGGTGAGCTTATTACAGACAGAGCGGGCATTCCACATGAAAAAGGGAGGGTGGTTTTTGGGAGCACGGGGACCGAAATTAAATTGAGGGGATTGCGGCTATTCCTGGAGGAAAGAGGGTGCCTGGTGTGGGGGTGAGATATTGGAGGATCAGGGTTTGGGGTGATATCCCCAGAGGTTAGGAGAAGGAGGGTGAGGAAAACAGCATGGGAGTGGGATGTACCAAAGTGTACATGCCTTCCAGTCCTGGTGTTTGGGTCAGCAGGAGGTGATGAGAGCAGTAATAGGGAGATGGTAGGGGTGAGATGTACAAGTTTTGGGGTGGAGAAGAGGGGTAGTAGAGTATATCAGAATCTCTGGAAGTAGGGTCACTGATCAGAGGAGGGAGAGGCCTGCTTTATACAAGGAAGATGGGCAGGGAAGTAGAGAAGGAAGGATTACCATTGGCTGCATTTTAATTTTAAATAACCCCAAAATGTTCTGATTTGCATATAAAACAGGTTTTCTAGAGAATAGGTAATAGGATTAAACTCAAATACTTTAAAATGTTACTGAATTTTAAAAATGAACCCTTCCACCATATTAACAAATGGCAAATTTGATTTTATTTTTTATGATTTGTTTCTCTACCTGATTCTAGATTACGACAAAAGGGAAAGCTAACCAGATTACTCACTAATATCGGGAGCTTCTTGCCTGTACATTACCTATAGGTAATTGCTGGTTCTTTTATACCATTATGTCTTATTTCCAGTAACATTGTACACAAATGAGTTTGGTTTTTATTGTTAAATTCCTTTTGAAACTAGAGTATAAAAATAGTTTGCATGAGGTTTAAAAGGACCTGTCAGGATATTAATATTGGAGCTGCCATGTCTGAGCTTATTTCTAGAGATTCATCTTCAAACATCCTCATCATTTCTTCACTACTTGGTGGGTCAGTGACCTAGAACAAGCCAGGTGTATATCAAATAATGGAAAATATACTGACATAATATATAGTACACTGTCTTATTCATTTTTTTTATATAACCCTTTAATATTTGATTCAGGCACAGAAAACACCCAAATAGTACTACATATCTACATTGGGTCAACATCTTGCTGATAATTTTTTTACCTCCTTTCCCCATTCATAATATTGATATTACACCAAAGTCAGAATAGTTATTAGAATCCAATTATTGCAGCGAACAGACCAGAATGTTCTGGTGGTTTGATCCCAGGTTCTATTCCCAAACAGGAACACAACATTTTCCATTTATTAGAGTCAGAGCAGTGTGTGTGTTTTTGGTGGTGGTTTTTATTCTTGGGTAGAACATCGATCAGGTGAGCCAAGAGATACTCCAGTAACCATAACTTGATGAGGACTCGACTTCAGGGTGCATGAACCCCCTTTGTTGCCAGTTTTATACTTCATACAGGAATGCAGTCCTGAATGTAGAGTAGTAGCTCATGTTCTCTTAGAAAAGTCTTTAGACCTAGAAGCAGGATACTCACCTTTTCCTGGTTTCCAGGCAGTCATGTGAATGGTCAGTCACAGGGGTGGACTGACCATTTGGAAACTCGGGCACTGCCCGAGGTCCGTAGCGGGCCCCAAGAGATGCCCCTTGTACCTTTTTAATAGGCTTTTTTGAGTTTTGGCAAGGACACAGGGGCCCCATGATCCCCTATTGCCCGGGGGCCCCATGAGTTGTCAGTCCACCCCTGGTCAGTCATCTTCAATACCCCAGCAGCCTGCATCTGAGAGGCTTTCTGAGAACGTTCCAGGAGTTTAGAAGAGAGGTCCTCCAGCACAGCTGTATCTGGGACTCCACTAAAGTGCTGGAAGTTCCAAGTGAATTTAAAAACGGGGATGTCACATCCTTCAGGCGCAGTCTTACTCCCCCAGGAACAACAGCCCCCTGCTCTGGACTCTTTATACCTCCATCACTCCAGGGAGATATTAACATGCAGTCTGGGGGTCATTCTCCAACCCACTATGTCCCAGGGACAGGGGGGAAGTAATTGAGCACATACCTTTAGAGCCCAGAGCAGACCTAACTAATCAAGCAGTGCTCTCCCTGGTTTAAAAAAAAAAAAAAAAAAAAAAAAAAAAAAAAAAAAGGGGAAGAGGGATTTAAACAGAACAGTAGCTCTATGGGGCACTACATTATTTTGTTTTTTTCATGATCATAATTTCTTCTCTTATTAGTATCTGTTTTAAATCCAATGTATAAGAGGTATGGTCTATAGCATCATGCCAAATAATCTCAAGATTGTTTTCTTTGGTCAACTTTTGCATCAACTATGAATTTATTAAATATATCATGCATATTATATACTCACATACATAGATTTAGTAGATTATCCATTTTCACTGTGTATTGAACTTGCTTCCCAGAGCTTTAGCATTTGATCTTTTAGGGCTCGTTCACACTAGGCTGTTTTGCCAACGCTTGCCAAACGCCCCTATAGCGTTTGGCAAGCGTTGGTCCGGTGTTTGCGGAGCGTTTTTAACGCTCCACAAACGCCGCATGCGCGGTTTAGCGGCGGTTGCTAGGCGTTTGCCGAGCGTTAATAACGCCCCACAAACGCCTATAATGCATTTGAGTGGTGTTACCGCTCCACAAACGCGTCACAACCGCACCGCAAACGCCGGCCGGGCGTTTGCGGAGCGGCACCATAGACGAGAATAGAAGGCTTCAAAGCCTCCTGACTCGACCAGAGGCGTCCGTTTTGCCGCCGGAATCCCGAAGGCAGCCGCCAGCATCAGGACTATGAACACACGGGCTCCGCTTCCATCCAGGTAGACGTGCAGATTGATGAACACCCAGCAAGAGCGTGTATTTCTTTGTCCCCTGCAGAGCTAGGTGTATAGCGCCAATGCGCCTGACCGGTAGTGACGTCACTGACGTGTGATGTCAACGCGTTTTGCCGATGGGCGTATTTTACTCGGCTTAGTCAGGACCAATAGAATGCATAGCTGGAGACTCCATTTATCAGGCGAATCACCGCCCATATATGCAAATACACATCCAGCAGAGCATTTCATTGGTTAAAAAAAAAAAAAAAAAAAAAAAGTAGTTATGGAAAAAACTTATGAATGGTATTTGGGCTTCAGTTCATATATTACACTGGTACCAATGTTTTTGCATTGTAATTTTTGATGTATAGCCCTTTATGTCTACAATATTTGTGTATAACCCCTGCATGGTGGTGTCTCCTATGTGCCTGTGCTGCATATATACTAGACCTAGTGTACTTGTATTTACAGCACAACAATACTCATGGCCGGTCATAACGTCCTTTTAAATATTAATTTTAAATTCTTTGGTATGGTCTCATCTCATAGTGATGGCTAACTGTGGTATATACCGTATTTTTCGCTCCATAAGACGCACTTTTTTCCCAAAAAAAATATGGGGGGAAAATGTCTCTGCGTCTTATGGAGCGAATACTGACCAGTCCTCCACCTGTCACCGCCGCCGTGTTAGTGCCAGCGGCTGTCCCATCCCAGTGCAGCCTGTCCCCTCCCACTGCAGGCTGTCACCGAAGTTCACCTTGCCCTCTCTCAGCGGGCTGTCCCCGCAGCTCTTCATAGCAGGCAGTCCCCTCGCCGAACCCAGCCAGCTTGCTCTGCAGTCCGGTCCGCCCTGCAGGCGTGACCTGTCCCCGGAGCTCATCCCCGCTCCTGGCATGTCTATGTACTGAGCTCCCAGCTCTGCAGTCCGGTCTGCGGGTGTGGCCTGTCCTTACAGCGCCTCCCCTTTCCTGGCATGTGTCCATAGTGTGCTCCCTGCTCTACAGTCCGGTCCTATCTGCTGGTGTGGCCTGTCCTCGGAGCTCAGTGCGCCCCCTGCCTTCTATAACCTGCCTTCTGCAAGTTAAAATGACAGATGCTGGGAGTTGTAGTCCTTTTCCTTGGTGTATGGTGTCAGAACATTTGATATTCTGGGTGGAGGGGCCTGTTGGGACTTTATAGGATGTACTGTGTCCACAGTCTCTGGGCATCCCCTGTACTGTGTCCACAGTCTCTGGGCATCCCCTGTACTGTGTCCACAGTCTCTGGGCATCCCCTGTACTGTGTCCACAGTCTCTGGGCATCCCCTGTACTGTGTCCACAGTCTCTGGGCATCCCCTGTACTGTGTCCACAGTCTCTGGGCATCCCCTGTACTGTGTCCACAGTCTCTGGGCATCCCCTGTACTGTGTCCACAGTCTCTGGGCATCCCCTGTACTGTGTCCACAGTCTCTGGGCATCCCCTGTACTGTGTCCACAGTCTCTGGGCATCCCCTGTACTGTGTCCACAGTCTCTGGGCATCCCCTGTACTGTGTCCACAGTCTCTGGGCATCCCCTGTACTGTGTCCACAGTCTCTGGGCATCCCCTGTACTGTGTCCACAGTCTCTGGGCATCCCCTGTACTGTGTCCACAGTCTCTGGGCATCCCCTGTACTGTGTCCACAGTCTCTGGGCATCCCCTGTACTGTGTCCACAGTCTCTGGGCATCCCCTGTACTGTGTCCACAGTCTCTGGGCATCCCCTGTACTGTGTCCACAGTCTCTGGGCATCCCCTGTACTGTGTCCACAGTCTCTGGGCATCCCCTGTACTGTGTCCACAGTCTCTGGGCATCCCCTGTACTGTGTCCGCAGTCTCTGGGCATCCCCTGTACTGTGTCCGCAGTCTCTGGGCATCCCCTGTACTGTGTCCGCAGTCTCTGGGCATCCCCTGTACTGTGTCCGCAGTCTCTGGGCATCCCCTGTACTGTGTCCGCAGTCTCTGGGCATCCCCTGTACTGTGTCCGCAGTCCATTGGTTCAGAATATTTTTTTTCCCCAGTTTTTCTGCCTCTAAAACCTAGGTGCATCTTATGGAGAAAAAAAATACGGTACCTAAAATGTCTAACTTGCATAATTTGCAATAAAGCATACATTTTTGGGTATCGCTTTCTGTCCATGATGTAACCGCTTTTTTTGTGAATTTCTTTTCACATCCCCCCCTTTTTTTCTGCCGTTTGGTTACTTGGCAGATAGAATACATTCAGCAATAGTGATAAATATGTGTGGCCTCATGCTCTCGTTATTAGTATACAATCAAGCCCCCATCCATGCAGACTGCTTCTACAAACATTGGTGAAAGAATGGGTCGCTCTCAGGAGCTCAGTGACTCCAAGTGTGGTCCCGTGATAGGTGGCCACCTGGGCAATAAGTCCATCTGTGACATTTCCTGGCTACTAAATATTCCACGCTCAACTGTTTGTGGGATTATAAGTAGAGATGAGCGAATTTCTCAAAAATTCGATTTGGCGAATTCCAGTGTGAAATTCGATTCGATGCGAAGATGACTTATAAAAAGGGTTTCTAGGCTTCAGAGAGCCTTTAAATTAGTGCAGAACACTGTACCTTTAATTTAAATGCCCTTGGAGATGAGGAGAAGGATGAGAAGACGGAGAAGGATGAGGAGAAGGATGAGAAGACGGAGAAGGATGAGGAGAAGGATGAGAAGACGGAGAAGGATGAGGAGAAGGATGAGAAGACGGAGAAGGATGAGGAGAAGGATGAGAAGACGGAGAAGGATGAGGAGAAGGATGAGAAGACGGAGAAGGATGAGGAGAAGGATGAGAAGACGGAGAAGGATGAGGAGAAGGATGAGAAGACGGAGAAGGATGAGGAGAAGGATGAGAAGACGGAGAAGGATGAGGAGAAGGATGAGAAGACGGAGAAGGATGAGGAGAAGGATGAGGAGAAGGATGAGGAGAAGGATGAGGAGAAGGATGAGGAGAAGGATGAGGAGAAGGATGAGGAGAAGGATGAGGAGAAGGATGAGGAGAAGGATGAGGAGAAGGATGAGGAGAAGGATGAGGAGAAGGATGAGGAGAAGGATGAGGAGAAGGATGAGGAGAAGGATGAGGAGAAGGATGAGGAGAAGGATGAGGAGAAGGATGAGGAGAAGGATGAGGAGAAGGATGAGGAGAAGGATGAGGAGAAGGATGAGGAGAAGGATGAGGAGAAGGATGAGGAGAAGGATGAGGAGAAGGATGAGGAGAAGGATGAGGAGAAGGATGAGGAGAACGTGCCGGCATCTGCCGCATCTCTTCGCTTCTCCTGATGCTTTCGCTTCCCTTTCTCATCTTCTCCTTCATCTTCTCCGTTCATCTTCTCCTTCATCTTCTCCTTCATCTTCTCTCCTTCATCGTCTCCTTCATCTCCATCTTCTCCTTCCCTCTCTCCTGTCATCTTCTGCCGTCATCGTGTCCTCCTGTCAGCTGCGCCTGCATCTTCTCCTTCATCTTCGCTCCTTGCAGCGGGCTCCTGCATCTTCTCCTTCATCTTCTCCTTCATTCCTTCATCTTCTCCTTCATCTTCTCCTTCATCTTCTCCTGTCATCTTCTCCTTCAATCTTCTCCTGTCATCTTTTCTCCTTCTTCTCCTCTTCTCCTTCATCTTCTCCTTCATCTTGCTCCTTCATCTTCTCCTTCATCTTCTCCTGCATCTCTCCTGTCATTCGTCTCCTTTCAGCTTCTCCTGTCATCTTCTCCTTCCCTCTTCTCCTGCATCTTCTCCTTCATCTTCTCCTTCATCTTCTCCCTTCATCTTCTCCTTCATCGTCTCCTTCAGCATCTT